>NC_143384.1:97094883-97403906 GCF_980474605.1 Leiobunum rupestre | reverse complement strand
AACAAAGCATAAAAAGGGTCCTAACTAATTATAAAAATGGCCGTAACTAATTATAAAAAGGGCCTTAACAAATTATAAAAAAGGGCCTTAACAAATTATAAAAAAGGGCCTTAACAAATTATAAAAAAGGGCCTTAACAAATTATAAAAGGGGGCCTTAAAAAATTTAAAAAAAAAGGATTTACAAATTAAAAAGGGGCCTTAACCAATTAAAAATGGGCCTTAACGCATTTTAAAAGCGATCTGAACCAATTATAAAATGGGCCTTAGCTATTTATAAAAGAGGTCTTATCTAATTATAAAAAAGGTCTTACCAAATTGTAGAAGGGGCATTATCTATTTATAAAAGGGGTCTTAACCTCGTGGCAGAGCAGATAGGACCAATTAGATTTTGACATTTTCAAGCCCAATTTCCGAAATTCGAACGATTTCATGGCCCTTTAAGACCTTATTTGTAAAATATTACTTATGCTTTCAAATTCGCGATGAGCACGTTTTGTTTGTCCCTTCTGCAAAGTACGGACTAAACACTCAAAACCTACTGTTGAAAAAACAGCAAATACGGTTTATAATTTACAGCAAGGTGCAGTTGAAGTGGGTTAACAGCAGTTTGTCGTAAAATTTACAGCTCTCTGCTGTATTTTGAAGAAAACAGTAGCGACTGTAAAAATTCATATTCGTACTGTTTTTAAAATGACCGTTATATTAAAATTAACAATATGAAACCGTGGTTGACGTTTTACTTCAAAAATGCGTAAAATCTACCACACGTTGCTATTTTTTCTGTTATAAACGGCAAGCGCTAGTATATAAAACCACTAATTATTATTTAGTTGTCGAAATTTTTTTTAAATCGCACAAGTTTCATTTTAGTTTTAAATATAATAATATCCGATAAATATATTTTTATATACTCTTTTGTATAAGTAGCATCCCACGTAAAATGCTATATTAATTACAAACCTTGTTCATCATGTGCTTAATAATTTGAAACCAAGTTAATCATGATCAACTACAGTTGTAGACATTTTTAGTATTTTCTATTAAATTCTCCTATTGGATTATGAAAATTATTGGTCAAAGTTTTTGTTATATTAATTTTAATAATTGATAAAAAAATTTATGCATTTCTAACATGACTTGATTAATAAAATACTTGAACTTTTTCAATTAAACCAACGTGATAATGGTTTGATCCGTAAAATTGTTGATGAAATTTTAAGGTTGTGAATGGGTTCTGTACTAAATACGTTTGATAACGAAAACTATGGCAATCACTGGAATTTTACTGTAAAAACTGCATGCATTTACCGCATTAAATACGTCTGGAATGAAGGTTAAATAAACAGCAATACTCTGTAAATATAATTTTATCTTGCTGTATTTTTAAACACCAGAGTGTCCAGTAAATTTAACAGGAAGCATGAAAATAAAAAAACAGTCAGAGTTGGTTGTGAAATTAACAGCATTCTGCTGGCATCTATGCTGACCGCAGCTTACTGTAAAATTTACAATAATATTTTTCTGTGTGTATCCAAGAATGTTTTTATTTATACTTAGTGAGAGCATCGACTAAGCCCCCTTAGATGATTTATCTATTAACTGTCGCGTCATTCGCGAGAGTTAAAAATCTAGTACAAGTTTTTAGTGGTGGCACCGAAAAAGTGATGTTACGGTTTATTGAGATTCTTTGAATTATCATTTTTTGGACTTTTAAAGCATCATCTAGTTTATCAATCGATTCGCAAAGGACCGGCTGAAACCTATTTTGAAGAATACCTAGAATAGCAAAATTAATTAGTATTAGTCAAACTATGGTTTAAAGTTAAGTATTAAGTAAATTGTAATTTTTCTGGGCTATTTTCCCCTTTTAAAATTTAAGCTCCGTTTCCATGGAGGCTGCCATCTTGTACCGAATTTTTAAATTCGAAAAACTACACTGGGTGGTGCTGGGCGTTGTCATAAGTTTTGCCGTAACAATATTAGGACCAAAATGTATAGGATTACATTACTATAGTCCTGTATAGTTTGTAGACAGTAAGAGCTAGGAGCAACAAACAAAGCACCTCACTCAAAGGAGAACGCAACCCGTCAAAAGTCGTACATTTTATTGTGTACAGTTATCATTGGTTAAACGCTGTAGCGCCTACTGCCGTCGGAAGGGGAAAATTCGGAAATTGTCTCCCCCCTGCCCGTAGAACGTGCAGTGTAAAGGCTCGTCCAATGAAATTTGTACATAACACTGCGTTAGCGTGTTTAAAGGCTAGCTGCGTTCTCCTTGTGTTTGTTGCTCCTAGCTTCCATGGTCATATACTTTTATTTATTAAAATATATATATTTTATTTTACAAAATAATTATTAGGATTTGACAAGCACTGAAACCAAGAGCGATTTTTAAATAAATTTTAAGCGGGATCAAGCCACCCGAGAAAACGTGAATGGGGGAAGTTGCAGACGTGTAGATTCTACAGATTAAAGCTATTTCTACACTCAGTTACAAAATCAACTCCACACGTTTTTTAGAGATGGTTTTAGAAAATGAAAACTTTGAAATGGATACCCCTGGTAGCGTACTTCTTCCTGAACATTGGAGCGCTGCGTGTCGAACACTTCTACAGGGGCTAGTAGGTCACAAATAGACCAAAACGAAACTGGCTTTTATTATAGACGAAGAACCCGAAAACTATTACTACGCCCCCTTTGGATCGCCATTTAAACCTAGATAGGTAGTGGCTGAAGCAGACGCTATTAGTTTTCCCTCGTCGTTATTCGTAAAAGGTGCAGCGTAAAGGCTCGTCCAATGAAATTCGTACACAGCACTGCGTTAGTGTGTTTAAAGGCTAGCCGCGTTCTCCTTGCGTTTGTTGCTCCTAGGTAAGAGTAACTTAATTCAAGATGAATTTCCCCCTCACGCTCAAAGAGTAAGCTCCTTCCTTTTTAAAAAATCAAATCAGTCCAGAATCTCATTGGCTCCCTAAAACCGACGTCTGCGACCCGATGGAAGCGCAAACTGGTGAAATTTTTCCTCCCCCCCACAATTCGTTCCGGGGGGTAAATTGGACCATGATGCCCTCGGATCATCCCAACATTTTCATTGTCCCAAAGAATAAATGAATAAATTCTTGTCTGTCTACAACAAGAGGATAAAAATAGCGGGAAACAAAAAGGCTATATCGAGATAGACTTGGCAAAAGAAATAACGGCAGAAAGTCGAGACGAAAAGATAGAGTGGAAATATTTGGAATTCCAGGGCATCAAGGAAAACAAAGCTTTTATTTGTATCGTCGGAAGTCTTTGCAGGAGGAGGGCGGGCAAAGCTTCTTTGCCCCCCCCCCTCCACTTCCTTAAATCAGTCTAGCATCGCAAGTTCTATTCCGCCGTATACAGGGTGTCCGGAATACCCTTACTGGGCTTTTTCCCAAAAACTACCAGAGTTAGAGTTGCGAAATTCTTAGAGTATTATTTTTAATGGAGTTGTTAATTTTCCGGAAAAATTTCCCGAATTGCGGGACCCAACTTAAAATAAAAAAAAGAAACATAAATTTCTTTTTAAGGGTTTTTAATGTTTTTATCGATATAAAATGTCTAATATCAGTAAACATACTACAAAACATTAATAGTGTGACATTGTTAATCAGTTTAAACTAGTCTGGAGGTTTAGTTTTACTTTTCGATTTGAAAAAATGAGGCGTAAATTCAATTTACAATCAATAAAATATTAGACTAATCATGGGATGAAAACTTTTTTATTTTGTTCGGAAAAATACGGAAAATTTCCAATGAGAAAGTTGTAGAGAACTATCGAAATTGTACAATAAAGTTGGGTTCATTGAAAAAGACCAATATTTCACGGAGATACGAGGTGATGAAAAAAACAAGCTCGTCATAGGAGGCAATAGGAGTTTTGTACGTAAATGTCAGAAATGGCTTAAATTGTTATTGTTTAAACAAATGAAAATTTTTATCATTAAAATTTTTATCATTAAAATTTTTATCATTAAAATTTTTAATAACAAAATTTACACGTGAGGTTTTATGATTCATCCGTTAGCCGCGATACAGGTTTTGACACGCTATCACTCGAAACGAGCGTGCAATCCTATCAGGAGTGAGAAGGCCGAAGGCTGCAATGATTCGTGGTCATAAATCTTCGATGCTCGCAACAAGCGTCTCGCAAACTCGTTCTCTTATGAAACCCCAAAAGAAAAAGGCGTTTGGAGACCTTGGAGGCCAACAGTGCCGTATTTCCGCCTAGGCCAACCTAGACCGTGGCCTAGGGGCCCATCCTTGGAAGGGGCCCTCCAGTGACCGTAATTACTGTATTCGAAGGCATTAATCAATAATATCAATCGTAATTTATATTGGAGAAATTTCTAGGTAGAAGATTTTGTTTTAAAATTACAAAACTTTGTGCCTGGCAGTTTACGGACGCAGCCTTAAATCGCAATGTTGCGTAATTATCGCGTATTTAGTCGACGATTGTTAAGAGCTTTTATTTAGACTACGTTCAGCAGCAGTCAACGGAAAAGAATGTATTTATTTATACTCAGGGAGAATGAATATGTTGAGACCAGTGTTGGAAATAAGGCGGTGGCGTCGGTCAAAGACCAGTTTATTTTGGGCTATGACCAGTATATTAAATGGAATCTGGGGGGTTCACTGGTCATAATGTCAAGTTTATTTTTAATTAAAAGTATAATTCTATAACGAAAAGAGAAAATGATAAAAGCGTTGCGCTCTCAGCTTCTCACAGACAATGAAATGGCGGATTTTGACTTATTTCTACTCCTAAATCGAACGTATTTCCTGGCATCTGGCAGTAATGCAATTTGACGTTCTTCCGCTACAATCAGTCAGATTCGTCGAGCTAAATGCGAAACATCTAGATCAATCATTAAGAATATGTTTAAGAAACATAAGCATAGAAGACATTGGTGCCTATCCTGCAATTTCTTTTTGGCTTTTAGAAACAAAAAGCACGTCAGAAAGGAGTAAAACTGTTTTAAGGACTAGAAGATGATGTAAAACTGTAAATACAGATAAGTTTTTATTCTAAGAACAAGAAGATGATGAAATATTTTTTAAAGTTCGTTAAGAAATGTGATAAATATCAAACCTCTTTGGTTTGTGAAAAATAAAACTCATTATAGTTCCAAATCACAATTAAAAATTCACTTTCAAAATTAAAATAAAAGAGGGAGGGAGATAAGTGGGGTAGAAAAGAGTGGTCATGACCAGTAAATTATTTTTTAAGTAGGGGGTATTGTGGTCATATTGACCAGTACTTATAAAAGGCTTATTTCCAAAACTGGTTGAGACTATCGACGGAGACGTTGAGGCCCTAACGCCGTCACGCTAAGGGGGGGGGGGGAGAATAAAGGAGGTGGTCTAATTTTTTTGGGTCCTCGCAGCAGCGTTAATCGCGTCGAAAATGTGATTGCAGTGTTATTTGATTTTATTAAAGCGGAGGAGCATACCGGGGCCCCAACGGGTGGAATTGGAGAAACGCTAAAAATAATCTCGACATATTCATTCTCCCTGAGTATAAATAAATACATTCTTGGCCAATTACCAAAACCATACCGACCAGGGTTGCCACACGTCAGGGAAAACAGGGAAATCAGGGAAAAGTCAGGGAATTTGAAAATGGGCCTAAAAAGTCAGGGAAATGTCAGGGAATTTTAAGAATTGGTAAAAATTCAGGGAAAAGTCAGGGAATTCAATTTTATCTTGGCACTTTTTGAAGGTAATTCAACTCTAGATCTGTGACAAATTCCACGATTATCATTTATTTCCTTGAATGTTTGGCTAATTTTTTCAACATTGCAATAACCTTTTTACTGAAATATAAGTTCATCTAAATTTATTAACTTCCGATAAAAGTAAAATATATAAGAAAAATTTTGGCCTTAATAAGTCAGGGAAAATCTCTTAAAATGGTCAGGGAAAACAGGGAATAGTTAGGGAATTTGAAACTGAAAATTTTGTGGCAACCCTGTCGACGTTTCGTATCTCCTTCGTGCAGACCTTGGTGAAGGGTCGCGGATGGAAGTGGTGATTGAGAAGAGTATTCAACACGTAGTACCTTGACAAACCAAGATCCTCTAACGCTTGCTTGAGGATACGCGGTGAAGTTAGCCAGAACGGTCACTTCCATGTTGAGGGTTGGACGACCTGCTTCACGGAACCTGGGATTGACGTCTCGAACAGCTCCAAGAACGGTGTTTTGGCTAGGTCTCCTGTCAGGATAGCGAATACTAAACAAATCACTAACTCTATGTGAATAACTATCGACCTCTCCGTAATACATCTCTTCCATAAAAGCAGGCTGTTCACGGGAATAAAGTGGAATAATTGATTAAACTCAAAATCGTTAGAGAAAGGTTTTTCAACGGAAAGATTTCGCTTTAAATATTAATTACACGATTTTATGTACAAGTGTCTTTATTAATTTTAATTATTAATTTTAATTAATTTTAACTAATTGAAAAACCGACTTTTATACAAAAATGATCGATTTAAATAAAAATGAACCATTTAAATAAAAATGATCGATTTAAATAAAAATGAACCCTTTAAATAAAAATGATCGATTTAAATAAAAATGAACCATTGAAATAAAAATGATCGATTTAAATAAATATGAACCATTTAAATAAAAATGAATCATTTAAATAAAAATGAACCATTTCAATAAAAATGAACCATTTAAATAAAATGAATAATTTAAATAAAAATGAACCATTTAAATAAAATGAATCATTTAAATAAAAATGAACCATTGAAATAAAAATGAACCATTTAAATAAAAATGAACCATTTAAATAAAAATGAACCATTTAAATAAAATTAATCATTTAAATAAAAATGAACCATTTAAATGAAATGAATCATTTAAATAAAAATGAACCATTTAAATAAAAATGAACCATTTAAATAACAATGAACCATTTAAGTAAAAATGAACCATTTAAATAAAAATGAACCATTTAAATAAAAATTAACCATTTAAATAAAATGAATCATTTAAATAAAAATGAACCATTTAAATAAAAATGAACCATTTAAATAAAAATGAACCATTTAAATAAAAATGAACCATTTAAATAAAAATGAACCATTATATAAAAATGAACCATTTAAATAAAAATGAACCATTTAAATAAAATGAATCATTTAAATAAAAATGAACCATTGAAATAAAAATGAATCATTTAACTAAAAATGAACCATTGAAATAAAAATGAATCATTTGACTAAAAATGAACCATTTAAATAAAATGAATCTTTTAAATAAAAATGAACCATTTCAATAAAAATGAACCATTTAAATAAAAATGAACCATTTAAATAAAAATGAACCATTGAAATAAAAATGAACCATTTAAATAAAAATGAACCATTTAAATGAAATGAATAATTTAAATTAAAATGAACCATTTAAATAAAAACGAACCATTTAAATAAAAATGAACCATTTAAATAAAATGAATCATTTAAATAAAAATGAACCATTTAAATAAAATGAATCATTTAAATAAAAATGAACCATTTAAATAAAAATGAACCATTGAAATAAAAATGAACCATTTAAATAAAAATGAACCATTTAAATAAAAATGAACCATTTAAATAAAATGAACCATTTAAATAAAAATGAACCATTGAAATAAAAATGAACCATTTAAATAAAAATGAACCATTGAAATAAAAATGAACCATTTAAATAAAAATGAACCATTTAAATAAAAATGAACCATTTAAATAAAAATGAACCATTTAAATGAAATGAATCATTTAAATAAAAATGAACCATTTAAATAAAAACGAACCATTTAAATAAAAATGAACCATTTAAATAAAAATGAACCATTTAAATAAAAATGAACCATTTAAATAAAAATGAACCATTTAAGTAAAAATGAACCATTTAAATAAAAATGAACCATTTAAATAAAAATGAACCATTTAAATAAAATGAATCATTTAAATAAAAATGAACCATTTAAATAAAAATGAACCATTGAAATAAAAATGAACCATTTAAATAAAAATGAACCGTTTAAATAAAAATTAACCATTTAAATAAAAATGAACCATTGAAATAAAAATGAACCATTTAAATAAAAATGAACCATTTAAATAAAAATGAACCATTTAAATAAAAATGAACCATTTAAATAAAAATGAACCATTTAAATAAAAATGAACCATTTAAATAAAATAAATCATTTAAATAAAAATGAACCATTGCAATAAAAATGTATCATTTAACTAAAAATGAACCATTTAAATAAAATGAATCATTTAAATAAAAATGAACCATTTAAATAAAAATGAACCATTTAAATAAAAATGAACCATTTAAATAAAAATGAACCATTTAAATAAAAATGAACCATTTAAATAAAAATGAACCATTTAAATAAAATTAATCATTTAAATAAAAATGAACCATTGCAATAAAAATGAATCATTTAACTAAAAATGAACCATTTAAATAAAATGAATCATTTAAATAAAAATGAACCATTTAAATAAAAATGAACCATTTAAATAAAAATGAACCATTTAAATAAAAATGAACCATTTAAATAAAAATGAACCATTTAAATAAAAATGAACCATTTAAATAAAAATGAACCATTTAAATAAAATGAATCATTTAAATAAAAATGAACCATTTAAATAAAATGAATCATTTAAATAAAAATGAACCATTGAAATAAAAATGAACCATTTAAATAAAAATGAACCATTGAAATAAAAATGAACCATTTAAATAAAAATGAACCATTTAAATAAAATGAATCATTTAAATAAAAATGAACCATTTAAATAAAAATGAACCATTGAAATAAAACTGAACCATTTAAATAAAAATGAACCGTTTAAATAAAAATGAACCATTTAAATAAAATGAACGATTTAAATAAAAATGAACCATTTAAATAAAAATGAATCATTTAAATAAAAATGAACCATTTAAATAAAAATGAACCATTTAAATAAAAATGAACCATTTAAATAAAATTAATCATTTAAATAAAAATGAACCATTGCAATAAAAATGAATCATTTAAATAAAAATGAACCATTTAAATAAAAATGAACCATTTAAATAAAAATGAACCATTTAAATAAAAATGAACCATTTAAATAAAATTAATCATTTAAATAAAAATGAACCATTGCAATAAAAATGTATCATTTAACTAAAAATGAACCATTTAAATAAAATGAATCATTTAAATAAAAATGAACCATTTAAATAAAAATGAACCATTTAAATAAAAATGAACCATTTAAATAAAAATGAACCATTTAAATAAAAATGAACCATTTAAATAAAAATGAACCATTTAAATAAAATTAATCATTTAAATAAAAATGAACCATTGCAATAAAAATGAATCATTTAACTAAAAATGAACCATTTAAATAAAATGAATCATTTAAATAAAAATGAACCATTTAAATAAAAATGAACCATTTAAATAAAAATGAACCATTGAAATAAAAATGAACCATTTAAATAAAAATGAACCATTTAAATGAAATGAATCATTTAAATAAAAATGAACCATTTAAATAAAAATGAACCATTTAAATAAAAATGAACCATTTAAATAAAAATGAACCATTTAAATAAAAATGAACCATTTAAATAAAAATGAACCATTTAAATGAAATGAATCATTTAAATAAAAATGAACCATTTAAATAAAAACGAACCATTTAAATAAAAATGAACCATTTAAATAAAAATGAACCATTTAAATAAAAATGAACCATTTAAATAAAAATGAACCATTTAAGTAAAAATGAACCATTTAAATAAAAATGAACCATTTAAATAAAAATGAACCATTTAAATAAAATGAATCATTTAAATAAAAATGAACCATTTAAATAAAAATGAACCATTGAAATAAAAATGAACCATTTAAATAAAAATGAACCGTTTAAATAAAAATTAACCATTTAAATAAAAATGAACCATTGAAATAAAAATGAACCATTTAAATAAAAATGAACCATTTAAATAAAAATGAACCATTTAAATAAAAATGAACCATTTAAATAAAAATGAACCATTTAAATAAAAATGAACCATTTAAATAAAATAAATCATTTAAATAAAAATGAACCATTGCAATAAAAATGTATCATTTAACTAAAAATGAACCATTTAAATAAAATGAATCATTTAAATAAAAATGAACCATTTAAATAAAAATGAACCATTTAAATAAAAATGAACCATTTAAATAAAAATGAACCATTGCAATAAAAATGAATCATTTAACTAAAAATGAACCATTTAAATAAAATGAATCATTTAAATAAAAATGAACCATTTAAATAAAAATGAACCATTTAAATAAAAATGAACCATTTAAATAAAAATGAACCATTTAAATAAAAATGAACCATTTAAATAAAAATGAACCATTTAAATAAAAATGAACCATTTAAATAAAATGAATCATTTAAATAAAAATGAACCATTTAAATAAAATGAATCATTTAAATAAAAATGAACCATTGAAATAAAAATGAACCATTTAAATAAAAATGAACCATTGAAATAAAAATGAACCATTTAAATAAAAATGAACCATTTAAATAAAATGAATCATTTAAATAAAAATGAACCATTTAAATAAAAATGAACCATTGAAATAAAACTGAACCATTTAAATAAAAATGAACCGTTTAAATAAAAATGAACCATTTAAATAAAATGAACGATTTAAATAAAAATGAACCATTTAAATAAAAATGAATCATTTAAATAAAAATGAACCATTTAAATAAAAATGAACCATTTAAATAAAAATGAACCATTTAAATAAAATTAATCATTTAAATAAAAATGAACCATTGCAATAAAAATGAATCATTTAAATAAAAATGAACCATTTAAATAAAAATGAACCATTTAAATAAAAATGAACCATTTAAATAAAAATGAACCATTTAAATAAAATTAATCATTTAAATAAAAATGAACCATTGCAATAAAAATGTATCATTTAACTAAAAATGAACCATTTAAATAAAATGAATCATTTAAATAAAAATGAACCATTTAAATAAAAATGAACCATTTAAATAAAAATGAACCATTTAAATAAAAATGAACCATTTAAATAAAAATGAACCATTTAAATAAAAATGAACCATTTAAATAAAATTAATCATTTAAATAAAAATGAACCATTGCAATAAAAATGAATCATTTAACTAAAAATGAACCATTTAAATAAAATGAATCATTTAAATAAAAATGAACCATTTAAATAAAAATGAACCATTTAAATAAAAATGAACCATTGAAATAAAAATGAACCATTTAAATAAAAATGAACCATTTAAATGAAATGAATCATTTAAATAAAAATGAACCATTTAAATAAAAATGAACCATTTAAATAAAAATGAACCATTTAAATAAAAATGAACCATTTAAATAAAAATGAACCATTTAAATAAAAATGAACCATTTAAGTAAAAATGAACCATTTAAATAAAAATGAACCATTTAAATAAAAATTAACCATTTAAATAAAATGAATCATTTAAATAAAAATGAACCATTTAAATAAAAATGAACCATTTAAATAAAAATGAACCATTTAAATAAAAATGAACCATTTAAATAAAAATGAACCATTTAAATAATAATGAACCATTATATAAAAATGAACCATTTAAATAAAAATGAACCATTTAAATAAAATGAATCATTTAAATAAAAATGAACCATTGAAATAAAAATGAATCATTTAACTAAAAATGAACCATTTAAATAAAATGAATCTTTTAAATAAAAATGAACCATTTCAATAAGAATGAACCATTTAAATAAAAATGAACCATTTAAATAAAAATGAACCATTGAAATAAAAATGAACCATTTAAATAAAAATGAACCATTTAAATGAAATGAATAATTTAAATTAAAATGAACCATTTAAATAAAAACGAACCATTTAAATAAAAATGAACCATTTAAATAAAATGAATCATTTAAATAAAAATGAACCATTTAAATAAAATGAATCATTTAAATAAAAATGAACCATTTAAATAAAAATTAAACATTGAAATAAAAATGAACCATTTAAATAAAAATGAACCATTGAAATAAAAATGAACCATTTAAATAAAAATGAACCATTTAAATAAAAATGAACCATTTAAATAAAATGAACCATTTAAATAAAAATGAACCATTGAAATAAAAATGAACCATTTAAATAAAAATGAACCATTGAAATAAAAATGAACCATTTAAATAAAAATGAACCATTTAAATAAAAATGAACCATTTAAATAAAAATGAACCATTTAAATAAAATGAACCATTTAAATAAAAATGAACCATTTAAATAAAAATGAATCATTTAAATAAAAATGAACCATTTAAATAAAAATGAACCATTTAAATAAAATGAATCATTTAAATAAAAATGAACCATTGAAATAAAAATGAATCATTTAACTAAAAATGAACCATTTAAATAAAATGAATCATTTAAATAAAAATGAACCATTTAAATAAAAATGAACCATTTAAATAAAAATGAACCATGTAAATAAAAATGAACCATTGAAATAAAAATGAACCATTTAAATAAAAATGAACCATTGAAATAAAAATGAACCATTGAAATAAAAATGAACCATTTAAATAAAAATGAACCATTTAAATAAAAATGATCGATTTAAATAAAAATGAACCCTTTAAATAAAAATGATCGATTTAAATAAAAATGAACCATTGAAATAAAAATGATCGATTTAAATAAATATGAACCATTTAAATAAAAATGAATCATTTAAATAAAAATGAACCATTTCAATAAAAATGAACCATTTAAATAAAATGAATAATTTAAATAAAAATGAACCATTTAAATAAAATGAATCATTTAAATAAAAATGAACCATTGAAATAAAAATGAACCATTTAAATAAAAATGAACCATTTAAATAAAAATGAACCATTTAAATAAAATTAATCATTTAAATAAAAATGAACCATTTAAATGAAATGAATCATTTAAATAAAAATGAACCATTTAAATAAAAATGAACCATTTAAATAAAAATGAACCATTTAAGTAAAAATGAACCATTTAAATAAAAATGAACCATTTAAATAAAAATTAACCATTTAAATAAAATGAATCATTTAAATAAAAATGAACCATTTAAATAAAAATGAACCATTTAAATAAAAATGAACCATTTAAATAAAAATGAACCATTTAAATAAAAATGAACCATTATATAAAAATGAACCATTTAAATAAAAATGAACCATTTAAATAAAATGAATCATTTAAATAAAAATGAACCATTGAAATAAAAATGAATCATTTAACTAAAAATGAACCATTGAAATAAAAATGAATCATTTGACTAAAAATGAACCATTTAAATAAAATGAATCTTTTAAATAAAAATGAACCATTTCAATAAAAATGAACCATTTAAATAAAAATGAACCATTTAAATAAAAATGAACCATTGAAATAAAAATGAACCATTTAAATAAAAATGAACCATTTAAATGAAATGAATAATTTAAATTAAAATGAACCATTTAAATAAAAACGAACCATTTAAATAAAAATGAACCATTTAAATAAAATGAATCATTTAAATAAAAATGAACCATTTAAATAAAATGAATCATTTAAATAAAAATGAACCATTTAAATAAAAATGAACCATTGAAATAAAAATGAACCATTTAAATAAAAATGAACCATTTAAATAAAAATGAACCATTTAAATAAAATGAACCATTTAAATAAAAATGAACCATTGAAATAAAAATGAACCATTTAAATAAAAATGAACCATTGAAATAAAAATGAACCATTTAAATAAAAATGAACCATTTAAATAAAAATGAACCATTTAAATAAAAATGAACCATTTAAATGAAATGAATCATTTAAATAAAAATGAACCATTTAAATAAAAACGAACCATTTAAATAAAAATGAACCATTTAAATAAAAATGAACCATTTAAATAAAAATGAACCATTTAAATAAAAATGAACCATTTAAGTAAAAATGAACCATTTAAATAAAAATGAACCATTTAAATAAAAATGAACCATTTAAATAAAATGAATCATTTAAATAAAAATGAACCATTTAAATAAAAATGAACCATTGAAATAAAAATGAACCATTTAAATAAAAATGAACCGTTTAAATAAAAATTAACCATTTAAATAAAAATGAACCATTGAAATAAAAATGAACCATTTAAATAAAAATGAACCATTTAAATAAAAATGAACCATTTAAATAAAAATGAACCATTTAAATAAAAATGAACCATTTAAATAAAAATGAACCATTTAAATAAAAATGAACCATTTAAATAAAATAAATCATTTAAATAAAAATGAACCATTGCAATAAAAATGTATCATTTAACTAAAAATGAACCATTTAAATAAAATGAATCATTTAAATAAAAATGAACCATTTAAATAAAAATGAACCATTTAAATAAAAATGAACCATTTAAATAAAAATGAACCATTTAAATAAAAATGAACCATTTAAATAAAAATGAACCATTTAAATAAAATTAATCATTTAAATAAAAATGAACCATTGCAATAAAAATGAATCATTTAACTAAAAATGAACCATTTAAATAAAATGAATCATTTAAATAAAAATGAACCATTTAAATAAAAATGAACCATTTAAATAAAAATGAACCATTTAAATAAAAATGAACCATTTAAATAAAAATGAACCATTTAAATAAAAATGAACCATTTAAATAAAAATGAACCATTTAAATAAAATGAATCATTTAAATAAAAATGAACCATTTAAATAAAATGAATCATTTAAATAAAAATGAACCATTGAAATAAAAATGAACCATTTAAATAAAAATGAACCATTGAAATAAAAATGAACCATTTAAATAAAAATGAACCATTTAAATAAAATGAATCATTTAAATAAAAATGAACCATTTAAATAAAAATGAACCATTTAAATAAAAATGAACCATTTAAATAAAATGAATCATTTAAATAAAAATGAACCATTTAAATAAAATGAATCATTTAAATAAAAATGAACCATTGAAATAAAAATGAACCATTTAAATAAAAATGAACCATTGAAATAAAAATGAACCATTTAAATAAAAATGAACCATTTAAATAAAATTAATCATTTAAATAAAAATGAACCATTGCAATAAAAATGAATCATTTAAATAAAAATGAACCATTTAAATAAAAATGAACCATTTAAATAAAAATGAACCATTTAAATAAAAATGAACCATTTAAATAAAATTAATCATTTAAATAAAAATGAACCATTGCAATAAAAATGTATCATTTAACTAAAAATGAACCATTTAAATAAAATGAATCATTTAAATAAAAATGAACCATTTAAATAAAAATGAACCATTTAAATAAAAATGAACCATTTAAATAAAAATGAACCATTTAAATAAAAATGAACCATTTAAATAAAAATGAACCATTTAAATAAAATTAATCATTTAAATAAAAATGAACCATTGCAATAAAAATGAATCATTTAACTAAAAATGAACCATTTAAATAAAATGAATCATTTAAATAAAAATGAACCATTTAAATAAAAATGAACCATTTAAATAAAAATGAACCATTGAAATAAAAATGAACCATTTAAATAAAAATGAACCATTTAAATGAAATGAATCATTTAAATAAAAATGAACCATTTAAATAAAAATGAACCATTTAAATAAAAATGAACCATTTAAATAAAAATGAACCATTTAAATAAAAATGAACCATTTAAATAAAAATGAACCATTTAAGTAAAAATGAACCATTTAAATAAAAATGAACCATTTAAATACAAATTAACCATTTAAATAAAATGAATCATTTAAATAAAAATGAACCATTTAAATAAAAATGAACCATTTAAATAAAAATGAACCATTTAAATAAAAATGAACCATTTAAATAAAAATGAACCATTTAAATAATAATGAACCATTATATAAAAATGAACCATTTAAATAAAAATGAACCATTTAAATAAAATGAATCATTTAAATAAAAATGAACCATTGAAATAAAAATGAATCATTTAACTAAAAATGAACCATTTAAATAAAATGAATCTTTTAAATAAAAATGAACCATTTCAATAAGAATGAACCATTTAAATAAAAATGAACCATTTAAATAAAAATGAACCATTGAAATAAAAATGAACCATTTAAATAAAAATGAACCATTTAAATGAAATGAATAATTTAAATTAAAATGAACCATTTAAATAAAAACGAACCATTTAAATAAAAATGAACCATTTAAATAAAATGAATCATTTAAATAAAAATGAACCATTTAAATAAAATGAATCATTTAAATAAAAATGAACCATTTAAATAAAAATTAAACATTGAAATAAAAATGAACCATTTAAATAAAAATGAACCATTGAAATAAAAATGAACCATTTAAATAAAAATGAACCATTTAAATAAAAATGAACCATTTAAATAAAATGAACCATTTAAATAAAAATGAACCATTGAAATAAAAATGAACCATTTAAATAAAAATGAACCATTGAAATAAAAATGAACCATTTAAATAAAAATGAACCATTTAAATAAAAATGAACCATTTAAATAAAAATGAACCATTTAAATAAAATGAACCATTTAAATAAAAATGAACCATTTAAATAAAAATGAATCATTTAAATAAAAATGAACCATTTAAATAAAAATGAACCATTTAAATAAAATGAATCATTTAAATAAAAATGAACCATTGAAATAAAAATGAATCATTTAACTAAAAATGAACCATTTAAATAAAATGAATCATTTAAATAAAAATGAACCATTTAAATAAAAATGAACCATTTAAATAAAAATGAACCATGTAAATAAAAATGAACCATTGAAATAAAAATGAACCATTTAAATAAAAATGAACCATTGAAATAAAAATGAACCATTGAAATAAAAATGAACCATTTAAATAAAAATGAACCATTTAAATAAAAATGATCGATTTAAATAAAAATGAACCCTTTAAATAAAAATGATCGATTTAAATAAAAATGAACCATTGAAATAAAAATGATCGATTTAAATAAATATGAACCATTTAAATAAAAATGAATCATTTAAATAAAAATGAACCATTTCAATAAAAATGAACCATTTAAATAAAATGAATAATTTAAATAAAAATGAACCATTTAAATAAAATGAATCATTTAAATAAAAATGAACCATTGAAATAAAAATGAACCATTTAAATAAAAATGAACCATTTAAATAAAAATGAACCATTTAAATAAAATTAATCATTTAAATAAAAATGAACCATTTAAATGAAATGAATCATTTAAATAAAAATGAACCATTTAAATAAAAATGAACCATTTAAATAAAAATGAACCATTTAAGTAAAAATGAACCATTTAAATAAAAATGAACCATTTAAATAAAAATTAACCATTTAAATAAAATGAATCATTTAAATAAAAATGAACCATTTAAATAAAAATGAACCATTTAAATAAAAATGAACCATTTAAATAAAAATGAACCATTTAAATAAAAATGAACCTTTATATAAAAATGAACCATTTAAATAAAAATGAACCATTTAAATAAAATGAATCATTTAAATAAAAATGAACCATTGAAATAAAAATGAATCATTTAACTAAAAATGAACCATTGAAATAAAAATGAATCATTTGACTAAAAATGAACCATTTAAATAAAATGAATCTTTTAAATAAAAATGAACCATTTCAATAAAAATGAACCATTTAAATAAAAATGAACCATTTAAATAAAAATGAACCATTGAAATAAAAATGAACCATTTAAATAAAAATGAACCATTTAAATGAAATGAATAATTTAAATTAAAATGAACCATTTAAATAAAAACGAACCATTTAAATAAAAATGAACCATTTAAATAAAATGAATCATTTAAATAAAAATGAACCATTTAAATAAAATGAATCATTTAAATAAAAATGAACCATTTAAATAAAAATGAACCATTGAAATAAAAATGAACCATTTAAATAAAAATGAACCATTTAAATAAAAATGAACCATTTAAATAAAATGAACCATTTAAATAAAAATGAACCATTGAAATAAAAATGAACCATTTAAATAAAAATGAACCATTGAAATAAAAATGAACCATTTAAATAAAAATGAACCATTTAAATAAAAATGAACCATTTAAATAAAAATGAACCATTTAAATGAAATGAATCATTTAAATAAAAATGAACCATTTAAATAAAAACGAACCATTTAAATAAAAATGAACCATTTAAATAAAAATGAACCATTTAAATAAAAATGAACCATTTAAATAAAAATGAACCATTTAAGTAAAAATGAACCATTTAAATAAAAATGAACCATTTAAATAAAAATGAACCATTTAAATAAAATGAATCATTTAAATAAAAATGAACCATTTAAATAAAAATGAACCATTGAAATAAAAATGAACCATTTAAATAAAAATGAACCGTTTAAATAAAAATTAACCATTTAAATAAAAATGAACCATTGAAATAAAAATGAACCATTTAAATAAAAATGAACCATTTAAATAAAAATGAACCATTTAAATAAAAATGAACCATTTAAATAAAAATGAACCATTTAAATAAAAATGAACCATTTAAATAAAAATGAACCATTTAAATAAAATAAATCATTTAAATAAAAATGAACCATTGCAATAAAAATGTATCATTTAACTAAAAATGAACCATTTAAATAAAATGAATCATTTAAATAAAAATGAACCATTTAAATAAAAATGAACCATTTAAATAAAAATGAACCATTTAAATAAAAATGAACCATTTAAATAAAAATGAACCATTTAAATAAAAATGAACCATTTAAATAAAATTAATCATTTAAATAAAAATGAACCATTGCAATAAAAATGAATCATTTAACTAAAAATGAACCATTTAAATAAAATGAATCATTTAAATAAAAATGAACCATTTAAATAAAAATGAACCATTTAAATAAAAATGAACCATTTAAATAAAAATGAACCATTTAAATAAAAATGAACCATTTAAATAAAAATGAACCATTTAAATAAAAATGAACCATTTAAATAAAATGAATCATTTAAATAAAAATGAACCATTTAAATAAAATGAATCATTTAAATAAAAATGAACCATTGAAATAAAAATGAACCATTTAAATAAAAATGAACCATTGAAATAAAAATGAACCATTTAAATAAAAATGAACCATTTAAATAAAATGAATCATTTAAATAAAAATGAACCATTTAAATAAAAATGAACCATTTAAATAAAAATGAACCATTTAAATAAAATGAATCATTTAAATAAAAATGAACCATTTAAATAAAATGAATCATTTAAATAAAAATGAACCATTGAAATAAAAATGAACCATTTAAATAAAAATGAACCATTGAAATAAAAATGAACCATTTAAATAAAAATGAACCATTTAAATAAAATTAATCATTTAAATAAAAATGAACCATTGCAATAAAAATGAATCATTTAAATAAAAATGAACCATTTAAATAAAAATGAACCATTTAAATAAAAATGAACCATTTAAATAAAAATGAACCATTTAAATAAAATTAATCATTTAAATAAAAATGAACCATTGCAATAAAAATGTATCATTTAACTAAAAATGAACCATTTAAATAAAATGAATCATTTAAATAAAAATGAACCATTTAAATAAAAATGAACCATTTAAATAAAAATGAACCATTTAAATAAAAATGAACCATTTAAATAAAAATGAACCATTTAAATAAAAATGAACCATTTAAATAAAATTAATCATTTAAATAAAAATGAACCATTGCAATAAAAATGAATCATTTAACTAAAAATGAACCATTTAAATAAAATGAATCATTTAAATAAAAATGAACCATTTAAATAAAAATGAACCATTTAAATAAAAATGAACCATTGAAATAAAAATGAACCATTTAAATAAAAATGAACCATTTAAATGAAATGAATCATTTAAATAAAAATGAACCATTTAAATAAAAATGAACCATTTAAATAAAAATGAACCATTTAAATAAAAATGAACCATTTAAATAAAAATGAACCATTTAAATAAAAATGAACCATTTAAGTAAAAATGAACCATTTAAATAAAAATGAACCATTTAAATAAAAATTAACCATTTAAATAAAATGAATCATTTAAATAAAAATGAACCATTTAAATAAAAATGAACCATTTAAATAAAAATGAACCATTTAAATAAAAATGAACCATTTAAATAAAAATGAACCATTTAAATAATAATGAACCATTATATAAAAATGAACCATTTAAATAAAAATGAACCATTTAAATAAAATGAATCATTTAAATAAAAATGAACCATTGAAATAAAAATGAATCATTTAACTAAAAATGAACCATTTAAATAAAATGAATCTTTTAAATAAAAATGAACCATTTCAATAAGAATGAACCATTTAAATAAAAATGAACCATTTAAATAAAAATGAACCATTGAAATAAAAATGAACCATTTAAATAAAAATGAACCATTTAAATGAAATGAATAATTTAAATTAAAATGAACCATTTAAATAAAAACGAACCATTTAAATAAAAATGAACCATTTAAATAAAATGAATCATTTAAATAAAAATGAACCATTTAAATAAAATGAATCATTTAAATAAAAATGAACCATTTAAATAAAAATTAAACATTGAAATAAAAATGAACCATTTAAATAAAAATGAACCATTGAAATAAAAATGAACCATTTAAATAAAAATGAACCATTTAAATAAAAATGAACCATTTAAATAAAATGAACCATTTAAATAAAAATGAACCATTGAAATAAAAATGAACCATTTAAATAAAAATGAACCATTGAAATAAAAATGAACCATTTAAATAAAAATGAACCATTTAAATAAAAATGAACCATTTAAATAAAAATGAACCATTTAAATAAAATGAACCATTTAAATAAAAATGAACCATTTAAATAAAAATGAATCATTTAAATAAAAATGAACCATTTAAATAAAAATGAACCATTTAAATAAAATGAATCATTTAAATAAAAATGAACCATTGAAATAAAAATGAATCATTTAACTAAAAATGAACCATTTAAATAAAATGAATCATTTAAATAAAAATGAACCATTTAAATAAAAATGAACCATTTAAATAAAAATGAACCATGTAAATAAAAATGAACCATTGAAATAAAAATGAACCATTTAAATAAAAATGAACCATTGAAATAAAAATGAACCATTAAAATAAAAATGAACCATTTAAATGAAATGAATCATTTAAATAAAAATGAACCATTTAAATAAAAATGAACCATTTAAATAAAAATGAACCATTTAAATAAAAATGAACCATTTAAATAAAAATGAACCATTTAAATAAAAATGAACCATTTAAATAAAAATGAACCATTTAAATAAAAATGAACCATTTAAATAAAAATGAACCATTTAAATAAAAATGAACCATTTAAATAAAAATGAACCATTTAAATAAAAATGAACCATTTAAATAAAATTAATCATTTAAATAAAAATGAACCATTGAAATAAAATGAATCATTTAACTAAAAATGAACCATTTAAATAAAATGAATCATTTAAATAAAAATGAACCATTTAAATAAAAATGAACCATTTAAATAAAAATGAACCATTTAAATAAAAATGAACCATTTAAATAAAAATGAACCATTGAAATAAAAATGAACCATTGAAATAAAAATGAACCATTTAAATAAAAATGAACCATTTAAATGAAATGAATCATTTAAATAAAAATGAACCATTTAAATAAAAATGAACCATTTAAATAAAAATGATCCATTTAAATAAAAATGAACCATTTAAATAAAAATGAACCATTTAAATAAAAATGAACCATTTAAGTAAAAGTGAACCATTTAAATAAAAATGAACCATTTAAATAAAAATTAACCATTTAAATAAAATGAATCATTTAAATAAAAATGAACAATTTAAATAAAAATGAACCATTTAAATAAAAATGAACCATTTAAATAAAAATGAACCATTTAAATAAAAATGAACCATTTAAATAAAAATGAACCATTTAAATAAAATGAATCATTTAAATAAAAATGAACCATTGAAATAAAAATGAACCATTTAAATAAAAATGAACCATTGAAATAAAAATGAACCATTTAAATAAAAATGAACCATTTAAATAAAAATGAACCATTTAAGTAAAAATGAACCATTTAAATAAAAATGAACCATTTAAATAAAAATGAACCATTTAAATAAAAATGAACCATTTAAATAAAAATGAACCATTTAAGTAAAAATGAACCATTTAAATAAAAATGAACCATTTAAATAAAAATTAACCATTTAAATAAAATGAATCATTTAAATAAAAATGAACCATTTAAATAAAAATGAACCATTTAAATAAAAATGAACCATTTAAATAAAAATTAACCATTTAAATAAAAATGAACCATTTAAATAAAAATGAACCATTATATAAAAATGAACCATTTAAATAAAAATGAACCATTTAAATAAAATGAATCATTTAAATAAAAATGAACCATTGAAATAAAAATGAATCATTTAACTAAAAATGAACCATTTAAATAAAATGAATCTTTTAAATAAAAATGAACCATTTCAATAAAAATGAACCATTTAAATAAAAATGAACCATTTAAATAAAAATGAACCATTGAAATAAAAATGAACCATTTAAATAAAAATGAACCATTTAAATGAAATGAATAATTAAAATTAAAATGAACCATTTAAATAAAAACGAACCATTTAAATAAAAATGAACCATTTAAATAAAATGAATCATTTAAATAAAAATGAACCATTTAAATAAAATGAATAATTTAAATAAAAATGAACCATTTAAATAAAAATTAAACATTGAAATAAAAATGAACCATTTAAATAAAAATGAACCATTGAAATAAAAATGAACCATTTAAATAAAAATGAACCATTTAAATAAAAATGAACCATTGAAATAAAAATGAACCATTTAAATAAAAATGAACCATTTAAATAAAAATGAACCATTTAAATAAAAATGAACCATTTAAATAAAATGAACCATTTA
This sequence comes from Leiobunum rupestre, assembly GCF_980474605.1. NCBI lineage: Eukaryota > Metazoa > Arthropoda > Arachnida > Opiliones > Sclerosomatidae > Leiobunum > Leiobunum rupestre. Next base: position 97,380,644 of record NC_143384.1, on the reverse strand, counting down.
AATAAAAATGAACCCTTTAAATAAAAATGAATCATTTAAATAAAAATGAACCATTTAAATAAAAATGAACCATTTAAATAAAATGAATCATTTAAATAAAAATGAACCATTGAAATAAAAATGAATCATTTAACTAAAAATGAACCATTTAAATAAAATGAATCATTTAAATAAAAATGAACCATTGAAATAAAAATGAACCATTTAAATAAAAATGAACCATTTAAATAAAAATGAACCATGTAAATAAAAATGAACCATTGAAATAAAAATGAACCATTTAAATAAAAATGAACCATTGAAATAAAAATGAACCATTTAAATAAAAATGAACCATTTAAATGAAATGAATCATTTAAATAAAAATGAACCATTTAAATAAAAATGAACCATTTAAATAAAAATGAACCATTTAAATAAAAATGAACCATTTAAATAAAAATGAACCATTTAAATAAAAATGAACCATTTAAATAAAAATGAACCATTTAAATAAAAATGAACCATTTAAATAAAAATGAACCATTTAAATAAAAATGAACCATTTAAATAAAAATGAACCATTTAAATAAAAATGAACCATTTAAATAAAATGAACCATTTAAATAAAATTAATCATTTAAATAAAAATGAACCATTGAAATAAAATGAATCATTTAACTAAAAATGAACCATTTAAATAAAATGAATCATTTAAATAAAAATGAACCATTTAAATAAAAATGAACCATTTAAATAAAAATGAACCATTTAAATAAAAATGAACCATTTAAATAAAAATGAATCATTTAAATAAAAATGAACCATTTAAATAAAAATGAACCATTTAAATAAAAATGAACCATTTAAATAAAAATGAACCATTTAAATAAAAATGAACCATTTAAATAAAAATGAACCATTTAAGTAAAAATGAACCATTTAAATAAAAATGAACCATTTAAATACAAATTAACCATTTAAATAAAATGAATCATTTAAATAAAAATGAACCATTTAAATAAAAATGAACCATTTAAATAAAAATGAACCATTTAAATAAAAATGAACCATTTAAATAAAAATGAACCATTTAAATAATAATGAACCATTATATAAAAATGAACCATTTAAATAAAAATGAACCATTTAAATAAAATGAATCATTTAAATAAAAATGAACCATTGAAATAAAAATGAATCATTTAACTAAAAATGAACCATTTAAATAAAATGAATCTTTTAAATAAAAATGAACCATTTCAATAAGAATGAACCATTTAAATAAAAATGAACCATTTAAATAAAAATGAACCATTGAAATAAAAATGAACCATTTAAATAAAAATGAACCATTTAAATGAAATGAATAATTTAAATTAAAATGAACCATTTAAATAAAAACGAACCATTTAAATAAAAATGAACCATTTAAATAAAATGAATCATTTAAATAAAAATGAACCATTTAAATAAAATGAATCATTTAAATAAAAATGAACCATTTAAATAAAAATTAAACATTGAAATAAAAATGAACCATTTAAATAAAAATGAACCATTGAAATAAAAATGAACCATTTAAATAAAAATGAACCATTTAAATAAAAATGAACCATTTAAATAAAATGAACCATTTAAATAAAAATGAACCATTGAAATAAAAATGAACCATTTAAATAAAAATGAACCATTGAAATAAAAATGAACCATTTAAATAAAAATGAACCATTTAAATAAAAATGAACCATTTAAATAAAAATGAACCATTTAAATAAAATGAACCATTTAAATAAAAATGAACCATTTAAATAAAAATGAATCATTTAAATAAAAATGAACCATTTAAATAAAAATGAACCATTTAAATAAAATGAATCATTTAAATAAAAATGAACCATTGAAATAAAAATGAATCATTTAACTAAAAATGAACCATTTAAATAAAATGAATCATTTAAATAAAAATGAACCATTTAAATAAAAATGAACCATTTAAATAAAAATGAACCATGTAAATAAAAATGAACCATTGAAATAAAAATGAACCATTTAAATAAAAATGAACCATTGAAATAAAAATGAACCATTGAAATAAAAATGAACCATTTAAATAAAAATGAACCATTTAAATAAAAATGATCGATTTAAATAAAAATGAACCCTTTAAATAAAAATGATCGATTTAAATAAAAATGAACCATTGAAATAAAAATGATCGATTTAAATAAATATGAACCATTTAAATAAAAATGAATCATTTAAATAAAAATGAACCATTTCAATAAAAATGAACCATTTAAATAAAATGAATAATTTAAATAAAAATGAACCATTTAAATAAAATGAATCATTTAAATAAAAATGAACCATTGAAATAAAAATGAACCATTTAAATAAAAATGAACCATTTAAATAAAAATGAACCATTTAAATAAAATTAATCATTTAAATAAAAATGAACCATTTAAATGAAATGAATCATTTAAATAAAAATGAACCATTTAAATAAAAATGAACCATTTAAATAAAAATGAACCATTTAAGTAAAAATGAACCATTTAAATAAAAATGAACCATTTAAATAAAAATTAACCATTTAAATAAAATGAATCATTTAAATAAAAATGAACCATTTAAATAAAAATGAACCATTTAAATAAAAATGAACCATTTAAATAAAAATGAACCATTTAAATAAAAATGAACCTTTATATAAAAATGAACCATTTAAATAAAAATGAACCATTTAAATAAAATGAATCATTTAAATAAAAATGAACCATTGAAATAAAAATGAATCATTTAACTAAAAATGAACCATTGAAATAAAAATGAATCATTTGACTAAAAATGAACCATTTAAATAAAATGAATCTTTTAAATAAAAATGAACCATTTCAATAAAAATGAACCATTTAAATAAAAATGAACCATTTAAATAAAAATGAACCATTGAAATAAAAATGAACCATTTAAATAAAAATGAACCATTTAAATGAAATGAATAATTTAAATTAAAATGAACCATTTAAATAAAAACGAACCATTTAAATAAAAATGAACCATTTAAATAAAATGAATCATTTAAATAAAAATGAACCATTTAAATAAAATGAATCATTTAAATAAAAATGAACCATTTAAATAAAAATGAACCATTGAAATAAAAATGAACCATTTAAATAAAAATGAACCAATTAAATAAAAATGAACCATTTAAATAAAATGAACCATTTAAATAAAAATGAACCATTGAAATAAAAATGAACCATTTAAATAAAAATGAACCATTGAAATAAAAATGAACCATTTAAATAAAAATGAACCATTTAAATAAAAATGAACCATTTAAATAAAAATGAACCATTTAAATGAAATGAATCATTTAAATAAAAATGAACCATTTAAATAAAAACGAACCATTTAAATAAAAATGAACCATTTAAATAAAAATGAACCATTTAAATAAAAATGAACCATTTAAATAAAAATGAACCATTTAAGTAAAAATGAACCATTTAAATAAAAATGAACCATTTAAATAAAAATGAACCATTTAAATAAAATGAATCATTTAAATAAAAATGAACCATTTAAATAAAAATGAACCATTGAAATAAAAATGAACCATTTAAATAAAAATGAACCGTTTAAATAAAAATTAACCATTTAAATAAAAATGAACCATTGAAATAAAAATGAACCATTTAAATAAAAATGAACCATTTAAATAAAAATGAACCATTTAAATAAAAATGAACCATTTAAATAAAAATGAACCATTTAAATAAAAATGAACCATTTAAATAAAAATGAACCATTTAAATAAAATAAATCATTTAAATAAAAATGAACCATTGCAATAAAAATGTATCATTTAACTAAAAATGAACCATTTAAATAAAATGAATCATTTAAATAAAAATGAACCATTTAAATAAAAATGAACCATTTAAATAAAAATGAACCATTTAAATAAAAATGAACCATTTAAATAAAAATGAACCATTTAAATAAAAATGAACCATTTAAATAAAATTAATCATTTAAATAAAAATGAACCATTGCAATAAAAATGAATCATTTAACTAAAAATGAACCATTTAAATAAAATGAATCATTTAAATAAAAATGAACCATTTAAATAAAAATGAACCATTTAAATAAAAATGAACCATTTAAATAAAAATGAACCATTTAAATAAAAATGAACCATTTAAATAAAAATGAACCATTTAAATAAAAATGAACCATTTAAATAAAATGAATCATTTAAATAAAAATGAACCATTTAAATAAAATGAATCATTTAAATAAAAATGAACCATTGAAATAAAAATGAACCATTTAAATAAAAATGAACCATTGAAATAAAAATGAACCATTTAAATAAAAATGAACCATTTAAATAAAATGAATCATTTAAATAAAAATGAACCATTTAAATAAAAATGAACCATTTAAATAAAAATGAACCATTTAAATAAAATGAATCATTTAAATAAAAATGAACCATTTAAATAAAATGAATCATTTAAATAAAAATGAACCATTGAAATAAAAATGAACCATTTAAATAAAAATGAACCATTGAAATAAAAATGAACCATTTAAATAAAAATGAACCATTTAAATAAAATTAATCATTTAAATAAAAATGAACCATTGCAATAAAAATGAATCATTTAAATAAAAATGAACCATTTAAATAAAAATGAACCATTTAAATAAAAATGAACCATTTAAATAAAAATGAACCATTTAAATAAAATTAATCATTTAAATAAAAATGAACCATTGCAATAAAAATGTATCATTTAACTAAAAATGAACCATTTAAATAAAATGAATCATTTAAATAAAAATGAACCATTTAAATAAAAATGAACCATTTAAATAAAAATGAACCATTTAAATAAAAATGAACCATTTAAATAAAAATGAACCATTTAAATAAAAATGAACCATTTAAATAAAATTAATCATTTAAATAAAAATGAACCATTGCAATAAAAATGAATCATTTAACTAAAAATGAACCATTTAAATAAAATGAATCATTTAAATAAAAATGAACCATTTAAATAAAAATGAACCATTTAAATAAAAATGAACCATTGAAATAAAAATGAACCATTTAAATAAAAATGAACCATTTAAATGAAATGAATCATTTAAATAAAAATGAACCATTTAAATAAAAATGAACCATTTAAATAAAAATGAACCATTTAAATAAAAATGAACCATTTAAATAAAAATGAACCATTTAAATAAAAATGAACCATTTAAGTAAAAATGAACCATTTAAATAAAAATGAACCATTTAAATAAAAATTAACCATTTAAATAAAATGAATCATTTAAATAAAAATGAACCATTTAAATAAAAATGAACCATTTAAATAAAAATGAACCATTTAAATAAAAATGAACCATTTAAATAAAAATGAACCATTTAAATAATAATGAACCATTATATAAAAATGAACCATTTAAATAAAAATGAACCATTTAAATAAAATGAATCATTTAAATAAAAATGAACCATTGAAATAAAAATGAATCATTTAACTAAAAATGAACCATTTAAATAAAATGAATCTTTTAAATAAAAATGAACCATTTCAATAAGAATGAACCATTTAAATAAAAATGAACCATTTAAATAAAAATGAACCATTGAAATAAAAATGAACCATTTAAATAAAAATGAACCATTTAAATGAAATGAATAATTTAAATTAAAATGAACCATTTAAATAAAAACGAACCATTTAAATAAAAATGAACCATTTAAATAAAATGAATCATTTAAATAAAAATGAACCATTTAAATAAAATGAATCATTTAAATAAAAATGAACCATTTAAATAAAAATTAAACATTGAAATAAAAATGAACCATTTAAATAAAAATGAACCATTGAAATAAAAATGAACCATTTAAATAAAAATGAACCATTTAAATAAAAATGAACCATTTAAATAAAATGAACCATTTAAATAAAAATGAACCATTGAAATAAAAATGAACCATTTAAATAAAAATGAACCATTGAAATAAAAATGAACCATTTAAATAAAAATGAACCATTTAAATAAAAATGAACCATTTAAATAAAAATGAACCATTTAAATAAAATGAACCATTTAAATAAAAATGAACCATTTAAATAAAAATGAATCATTTAAATAAAAATGAACCATTTAAATAAAAATGAACCATTTAAATAAAATGAATCATTTAAATAAAAATGAACCATTGAAATAAAAATGAATCATTTAACTAAAAATGAACCATTTAAATAAAATGAATCATTTAAATAAAAATGAACCATTTAAATAAAAATGAACCATTTAAATAAAAATGAACCATGTAAATAAAAATGAACCATTGAAATAAAAATGAACCATTTAAATAAAAATGAACCATTGAAATAAAAATGAACCATTAAAATAAAAATGAACCATTTAAATGAAATGAATCATTTAAATAAAAATGAACCATTTAAATAAAAATGAACCATTTAAATAAAAATGAACCATTTAAATAAAAATGAACCATTTAAATAAAAATGAACCATTTAAATAAAAATGAACCATTTAAATAAAAATGAACCATTTAAATAAAAATGAACCATTTAAATAAAAATGAACCATTTAAATAAAAATGAACCATTTAAATAAAAATGAACCATTTAAATAAAAATGAACCATTTAAATAAAATTAATCATTTAAATAAAAATGAACCATTGAAATAAAATGAATCATTTAACTAAAAATGAACCATTTAAATAAAATGAATCATTTAAATAAAAATGAACCATTTAAATAAAAATGAACCATTTAAATAAAAATGAACCATTTAAATAAAAATGAACCATTTAAATAAAAATGAACCATTGAAATAAAAATGAACCATTGAAATAAAAATGAACCATTTAAATAAAAATGAACCATTTAAATGAAATGAATCATTTAAATAAAAATGAACCATTTAAATAAAAATGAACCATTTAAATAAAAATGATCCATTTAAATAAAAATGAACCATTTAAATAAAAATGAACCATTTAAATAAAAATGAACCATTTAAGTAAAAGTGAACCATTTAAATAAAAATGAACCATTTAAATAAAAATTAACCATTTAAATAAAATGAATCATTTAAATAAAAATGAACAATTTAAATAAAAATGAACCATTTAAATAAAAATGAACCATTTAAATAAAAATGAACCATTTAAATAAAAATGAACCATTTAAATAAAAATGAACCATTTAAATAAAATGAATCATTTAAATAAAAATGAACCATTGAAATAAAAATGAACCATTTAAATAAAAATGAACCATTGAAATAAAAATGAACCATTTAAATAAAAATGAACCATTTAAATAAAAATGAACCATTTAAGTAAAAATGAACCATTTAAATAAAAATGAACCATTTAAATAAAAATGAACCATTTAAATAAAAATGAACCATTTAAATAAAAATGAACCATTTAAGTAAAAATGAACCATTTAAATAAAAATGAACCATTTAAATAAAAATTAACCATTTAAATAAAATGAATCATTTAAATAAAAATGAACCATTTAAATAAAAATGAACCATTTAAATAAAAATGAACCATTTAAATAAAAATTAACCATTTAAATAAAAATGAACCATTTAAATAAAAATGAACCATTATATAAAAATGAACCATTTAAATAAAAATGAACCATTTAAATAAAATGAATCATTTAAATAAAAATGAACCATTGAAATAAAAATGAATCATTTAACTAAAAATGAACCATTTAAATAAAATGAATCTTTTAAATAAAAATGAACCATTTCAATAAAAATGAACCATTTAAATAAAAATGAACCATTTAAATAAAAATGAACCATTGAAATAAAAATGAACCATTTAAATAAAAATGAACCATTTAAATGAAATGAATAATTAAAATTAAAATGAACCATTTAAATAAAAACGAACCATTTAAATAAAAATGAACCATTTAAATAAAATGAATCATTTAAATAAAAATGAACCATTTAAATAAAATGAATAATTTAAATAAAAATGAACCATTTAAATAAAAATTAAACATTGAAATAAAAATGAACCATTTAAATAAAAATGAACCATTGAAATAAAAATGAACCATTTAAATAAAAATGAACCATTTAAATAAAAATGAACCATTGAAATAAAAATGAACCATTTAAATAAAAATGAACCATTTAAATAAAAATGAACCATTTAAATAAAAATGAACCATTTAAATAAAATGAACCATTTAAATAAAAATGAACCCTTTAAATAAAAATGAATCATTTAAATAAAAATGAACCATTTAAATAAAAATGAACCATTTAAATAAAATGAATCATTTAAATAAAAATGAACCATTGAAATAAAAATGAATCATTTAACTAAAAATGAACCATTTAAATAAAATGAATCATTTAAATAAAAATGAACCATTGAAATAAAAATGAACCATTTAAATAAAAATGAACCATTTAAATAAAAATGAACCATGTAAATAAAAATGAACCATTGAAATAAAAATGAACCATTTAAATAAAAATGAACCATTGAAATAAAAATGAACCATTTAAATAAAAATGAACCATTTAAATGAAATGAATCATTTAAATAAAAATGAACCATTTAAATAAAAATGAACCATTTAAATAAAAATGAACCATTTAAATAAAAATGAACCATTTAAATAAAAATGAACCATTTAAATAAAAATGAACCATTTAAATAAAAATGAACCATTTAAATAAAAATGAACCATTTAAATAAAAATGAACCATTTAAATAAAAATGAACCATTTAAATAAAAATGAACCATTTAAATAAAAATGAACCATTTAAATAAAATGAACCATTTAAATAAAATTAATCATTTAAATAAAAATGAACCATTGAAATAAAATGAATCATTTAACTAAAAATGAACCATTTAAATAAAATGAATCATTTAAATAAAAATGAACCATTTAAATAAAAATGAACCATTTAAATAAAAATGAACCATTTAAATAAAAATGAACCATTGAAATAAAAATGAACCATTGAAATAAAAATGAACCATTTAAATAAAAATGAACCATTTAAATGAAATGAATCATTTAAATAAAAATGAACCATTTAAATAAAAATGAACCATTTAAATAAAAATGAACCATTTAAATAAAAATGAACCATTTAAATAAAAATGAACCATTTAAGTAAAAGTGAACCATTTAAATAAAAATGAACCATTTAAATAAAAATTAACCATTTAAATAAAATGAATCATTTAAATAAAAATGAACAATTTAAATAAAAATGAACCATTTAAATAAAAATGAACCATTTAAATAAAAATGAACCATTTAAATAAAAATGAACCATTTAAATAAAAATGAACCATTTAAATAAAATGAATCATTTAAATAAAAATGAACCATTGAAATAAAAATTAACCATTTAAATAAAAATGAACCATTGAAATAAAAATTAACCATTTAAATAAAAATTAACCATTTAAATGAAATGAATCATTTAAATAAAAATGAACCATTTAAATAAAAACGAACCATTTAAATAAAAATGAACCATTTAAATAAAAATGAACCATTTAAATAAAAATGAACCATTTAAATAAAAATGAACCATTTAAGTAAAAATGAACCATTTAAATAAAAATGAACCATTTAAATAAAAATGAACCATTTAAATAAAATGAATCATTTAAATAAAAATGAACCATTTAAATAAAAATGAACCATTGAAATAAAAATGAACCATTTAAATAAAAATGAACCGTTTAAATAAAAATGAACCATTTAAATAAAATGAACGATTTAAATAAAAATGAACCATTTAAATAAAAATGAATCATTTAAATAAAAATGAACCATTTAAATAAAAATGAACCATTTAAATAAAAATGAACCATTTAAATAAAATGAATCATTTAAATAAAAATGAACCATTGCAATAAAAATGAACCATTGCAATAAAAATGAATCATTTAACTAAAAATGAACCATTTAAATAAAATGAACCATTTAAATAAAAATGAACCATTGAAATAAAAATGAACCATTGAAATAAAAATGAACCATTTAAATAAAAATGAACCATTTAAATAAAAATGAACCATTTAAATAAAAATTAACCATTTAAATAAAATGAATCATTTAAATAAAAATGAACCATTTAAATAAAAATGAACCATTTAAGTAAAAATGAACCATTTAAATAAAAATGAACCATTTAAATAAAAATGAACCATTTAAATAAAATGAATCATTTAAATAAAAATGAACCATTTAAATAAAAATGAACCATTGAAATAAAAATGAACCATTTAAATAAAAATGAACCATTTAAATAAAAATGAACCATGTAAATAAAAATGAACCATTGAAATAAAAATGAACCATTTAAATAAAAATGAACCATTGAAATAAAAATGAACCATTTAAATAAAAATGAACCATTTAAATGAAATGAATCATTTAAATAAAAATGAACCATTTAAATAAAAATGAACCATTTAAATAAAAATGAACCATTTAAATAAAAATGAACCATTTAAATAAAAATGAACCATTGAAATAAAAATGAACCATTTAAATAAAAATGAACCCTTTAAATAAAAATGAATCATTTAAATAAAAATGAACCATTTAAATAAAAATGAACCATTTAAATAAAATGAATCATTTAAATAAAAATGAACCATTGAAATAAAAATGAATCATTTAACTAAAAATGAACCATTTAAATAAAATGAATCATTTAAATAAAAATGAACCATTGAAATAAAAATGAACCATTTAAATAAAAATGAACCATGTAAATAAAAATGAACCATTGAAATAAAAATGAACCATTTAAATAAAAATGAACCATTGAAATAAAAATGAACCATTTAAATAAAAATGAACCATTTAAATGAAATGAATCATTTAAATAAAAATGAACCATTTAAATAAAAATGAACCATTTAAATAAAAATGAACCATTTAAATAAAAATGAACCATTTAAATAAAAATGAACCATTTAAATAAAAATGAACCATTTAAATAAAAATGAACCATTTAAATAAAAATGAACCATTTAAATAAAAATGAACCATTTAAATAAAAATGAACCATTTAAATAAAATTAATCATTTAAATAAAAATGAACCATTGAAACAAAATGAATCATTTAACTAAAAATGAACCATTTAAATAAAATGAATCATTTAAATAAAAATGAACCATTTAAATAAAAATGAACCATTTAAATAAAAATGAACCATTTAAATAAAAATGAACCATTGAAATAAAAATGAACCATTGAAATAAAAATGAACCATTTAAATAAAAATGAACCATTTAAATGAAATGAATCATTTAAATAAAAATGAACCATTTAAATAAAAATGAACCATTTAAATAAAAATGAACCATTTAAATAAAAATGAACCATTTAAATAAAAATTAACCATTTAAGTAAAAATGAACCATTTAAATAAAAATGAACCATTTAAATAAAAATGAACCATTTAAATAAAAATGAACCATTGAAATAAAAATGAACCATTTAAATAAAAATGAACCGTTTAAATAAAAATGAACCATTTAAATAAAATGAACGATTTAAATAAAAATGAACCATTTAAATAAAAATGAATCATTTAAATAAAAATGAACCATTTTAATAAAAATGAACCATTTAAATAAAAATGAACCATTTAAATAAAAATGAACCATTGAAATAAAAATGAACCATTGAAATAAAAATGAACCATTTAAATAAAAATGAACCATTTAAATGAAATGAATCATTTAAATAAAAATGAACCATTTAAATAAAAATGAACCATTTAAATAAAAATGAACCATTTAAATAAAAATGAACCATTTAAATAAAAATGAACCATTTAAATAAAAATGAACCATTTAAATAAAAATGAACCATTTAAATAAAAATGAACCATTTAAATAAAAATGAACCATTTAAATAAAAATGAACCATTTAAATAAAAATGAACCATTTAAATAAAATTAATCATTTAAATAAAAATGAACCATTGAAATAAAATGAATCATTTAACTAAAAATGAACCATTTAAATAAAATGAATCATTTAAATAAAAATGAACCATTTAAATAAAAATGAACCATTTAAATAAAAATGAACCATTTAAATAAAAATGAACCATTGAAATAAAAATGAACCATTGAAATAAAAATGAACCATTTAAATAAAAATGAACCATTTAAATGAAATGAATCATTTAAATAAAAATGAACCATTTAAATAAAAATGAACCATTTAAATAAAAATGAACCATTTAAATAAAAATGAACCATTTAAATAAAAATGAACCATTTAAGTAAAAGTGAACCATTTAAATAAAAATGAACCATTTAAATAAAAATTAACCATTTAAATAAAATGAATCATTTAAATAAAAATGAACAATTTAAATAAAAATGAACCATTTAAATAAAAATGAACCATTTAAATAAAAATGAACCATTTAAATAAAAATGAACCATTTAAATAAAAATGAACCATTTAAATAAAATGAATCATTTAAATAAAAATGAACCATTGAAATAAAAATTAACCATTTAAATAAAAATGAACCATTGAAATAAAAATTAACCATTTAAATAAAAATGAACCATTTAAATGAAATGAATCATTTAAATAAAAATGAACCATTTAAATAAAAACGAACCATTTAAATAAAAATGAACCATTTAAATAAAAATGAACCATTTAAATAAAAATGAACCATTTAAATAAAAATGAACCATTTAAGTAAAAATGAACCATTTAAATAAAAATGAACCATTTAAATAAAAATGAACCATTTAAATAAAATGAATCATTTAAATAAAAATGAACCATTTAAATAAAAATGAACCATTGAAATAAAAATGAACCATTTAAATAAAAATGAACCGTTTAAATAAAAATGAACCATTTAAATAAAATGAACGATTTAAATAAAAATGAACCATTTAAATAAAAATGAATCATTTAAATAAAAATGAACCATTTAAATAAAAATGAACCATTTAAATAAAAATGAACCATTTAAATAAAATGAATCATTTAAATAAAAATGAACCATTGCAATAAAAATGAACCATTGCAATAAAAATGAATCATTTAACTAAAAATGAACCATTTAAATAAAATGAACCATTTAAATAAAAATGAACCATTGAAATAAAAATGAACCATTGAAATAAAAATGAACCATTTAAATAAAAATGAACCATTTAAATAAAAATGAACCATTTAAATAAAAATTAACCATTTAAATAAAATGAATCATTTAAATAAAAATGAACCATTTAAATAAAAATGAACCATATAAGTAAAAATGAACCATTTAAATAAAAATGAACCATTTAAATAAAAATGAACCATTTAAATAAAATGAATCATTTAAATAAAAATGAACCATTTAAATAAAAATGAACCATTGAAATAAAAATGAACCATTTAAATAAAAATGAACCATTTAAATAAAAATGAACCATGTAAATAAAAATGAACCATTGAAATAAAAATGAACCATTTAAATAAAAATGAACCATTGAAATAAAAATGAACCATTTAAATAAAAATGAACCATTTAAATGAAATGAATCATTTAAATAAAAATGAACCATTTAAATAAAAATGAACCATTTAAATAAAAATGAACCATTTAAATAAAAATGAACCATTTAAATAAAAATGAACCATTTAAATAAAAATGAACCATTTAAATAAAAATGAACCATTGAAATAAAAATGAACCATTTAAATAAAAATGAACCCTTTAAATAAAAATGAATCATTTAAATAAAAATGAACCATTTAAATAAAAATGAACCATTTAAATAAAATGAATCATTTAAATAAAAATGAACCATTGAAATAAAAATGAATCATTTAACTAAAAATGAACCATTTAAATAAAATGAATCATTTAAATAAAAATGAACCATTGAAATAAAAATGAACCATTTAAATAAAAATGAACCATGTAAATAAAAATGAACCATTGAAATAAAAATGAACCATTTAAATAAAAATGAACCATTGAAATAAAAATGAACCATTTAAATAAAAATGAACCATTTAAATGAAATGAATCATTTAAATAAAAATGAACCATTTAAATAAAAATGAACCATTTAAATAAAAATGAACCATTTAAATAAAAATGAACCATTTAAATAAAAATGAACCATTTAAATAAAAATGAACCATTTAAATAAAAATGAACCATTTAAATAAAAATGAACCATTTAAATAAAAATGAACCATTGAAATAAAAATGAACCATTGAAATAAAAATGAACCATTTAAATAAAAATGAACCATTTAAATGAAATGAATCATTTAAATAAAAATGAACCATTTAAATAAAAATGAACCATTTAAATAAAAATGAACCATTTAAATAAAAATGAACCATTTAAATAAAAATTAACCATTTAAGTAAAAATGAACCATTTAAATAAAAATGAACCATTTAAATAAAAATGAACCATTTAAATAAAAATGAACCATTGAAATAAAAATGAACCATTTAAATAAAAATGAACCGTTTAAATAAAAATGAACCATTTAAATAAAATGAACGATTTAAATAAAAATGAACCATTTAAATAAAAATGAATCATTTAAATAAAAATGAACCATTTTAATAAAAATGAACCATTTAAATAAAAATGAACCATTTAAATAAAAATGAACCATTGAAATAAAAATGAACCATTGAAATAAAAATGAACCATTTAAATAAAAATGAACCATTTAAATGAAATGAATCATTTAAATAAAAATGAACCATTTAAATAAAAATGAACCATTTAAATAAAAATGAACCATTTAAATAAAAATGAACCATTTAAATAAAAATGAACCATTTAAATAAAAATGAACCATTTAAATAAAAATGAACCATTTAAATAAAAATGAACCATTTAAATAAAAATGAACCATTTAAATAAAAATGAACCATTTAAATAAAAATGAACCATTTAAATAAAAATGAACCATTTAAATAAAAATGAACCATTTAAATAAAAATGAACCATTTAAATAAAATTAATCATTTAAATAAAAATGAACCATTGAAATAAAATGAATCATTTAACTAAAAATGAACCATTTAAATAAAATGAATCATTTAAATAAAAATGAACCATTTAAATAAAAATGAACCATTTAAATAAAAATGAACCATTTAAATAAAAATGAACCATTTAAATAAAAATGAACCATTTAAATAAAAATGAACCATTTAAATAAAAATGAACCATTTAAATAAAAATGAACCATTTAAATAAAAATGAACCATTTAAATAAAAATGAACCATTTAAATAAAAATGAACCATTTAAATAAAAATGAACCATTTAAATAAAATTAATCATTTAAATAAAAATGAACCATTGAAATAAAATGAATCATTTAACTAAAAATGAACCATTTAAATAAAATGAATCATTTAAATAAAAATGAACCATTTAAATAAAAATGAACCATTTAAATAAAAATGAACCATTTAAATAAAAATGAACCATTTAAATAAAAATGAACCATTGAAATAAAAATGAACCATTGAAATAAAAATGAACCATTTAAATAAAAATGAACCATTTAAATGAAATGAATCATTTAAATAAAAATGAACCATTTAAATAAAAATGAACCATTTAAATAAAAATGAACCATTTAAATAAAAATGAACCATTTAAATAAAAATGAACCATTTAAGTAAAAGTGAACCATTTAAATAAAAATGAACCATTTAAATAAAAATTAACCATTTAAATAAAATGAATCATTTAAATAAAAATGAACAATTTAAATAAAAATGAACCATTTAAATAAAAATGAACCATTTAAATAAAAATGAACCATTTAAATAAAAATGAACCATTGAAATAAAAATGAACCATTTAAATAAAAATGAACCATTTAAATAAAAATGAACCATGTAAATAAAAATGAACCATTGAAATAAAAATGAACCATTTAAATAAAAATGAACCATTGAAATAAAAATGAACCATTTAAATAAAAATGAACCATTTAAATGAAATGAATCATTTAAATAAAAATGAACCATTTAAATAAAAATGAACCATTTAAATAAAAATGAACCATTTAAATAAAAATGAACCATTTAAATAAAAATGAACCATTTAAATAAAAATGAACCATTTAAATAAAAATGAACCATTGAAATAAAAATGAACCATTTAAATAAAAATGAACCCTTTAAATAAAAATGAATCATTTAAATAAAAATGAACCATTTAAATAAAAATGAACCATTTAAATAAAATGAATCATTTAAATAAAAATGAACCATTGAAATAAAAATGAATCATTTAACTAAAAATGAACCATTTAAATAAAATGAATCATTTAAATAAAAATGAACCATTGAAATAAAAATGAACCATTTAAATAAAAATGAACCATGTAAATAAAAATGAACCATTGAAATAAAAATGAACCATTTAAATAAAAATGAACCATTGAAATAAAAATGAACCATTTAAATAAAAATGAACCATTTAAATGAAATGAATCATTTAAATAAAAATGAACCATTTAAATAAAAATGAACCATTTAAATAAAAATGAACCATTTAAATAAAAATGAACCATTTAAATAAAAATGAACCATTTAAATAAAAATGAACCATTTAAATAAAAATGAACCATTTAAATAAAAATGAACCATTTAAATAAAAATGAACCATTTAAATAAAATTAATCATTTAAATAAAAATGAACCATTGAAACAAAATGAATCATTTAACTAAAAATGAACCATTTAAATAAAATGAATCATTTAAATAAAAATGAACCATTTAAATAAAAATGAACCATTTAAATAAAAATGAACCATTTAAATAAAAATGAACCATTGAAATAAAAATGAACCATTGAAATAAAAATGAACCATTTAAATAAAAATGAACCATTTAAATGAAATGAATCATTTAAATAAAAATGAACCATTTAAATAAAAATGAACCATTTAAATAAAAATGAACCATTTAAATAAAAATTAACCATTTAAATAAAAATTAACCATTTAAGTAAAAATGAACCATTTAAATAAAAATGAACCATTTAAATAAAAATGAACCATTTAAATAAAAATGAACCATTGAAATAAAAATGAACCATTTAAATAAAAATGAACCGTTTAAATAAAAATGAACCATTTAAATAAAATGAACGATTTAAATAAAAATGAACCATTTAAATAAAAATGAATCATTTAAATAAAAATGAACCATTTTAATAAAAATGAACCATTTAAATAAAATGAATCATTTAAATAAAAATGAACCATTGAAATAAAAATTAACCATTTAAATAAAAATGAACCATTGAAATAAAAATGAACCATTTAAATAAAAATGAACCATTTAAATGAAATGAATCATTTAAATAAAAATGAACCATTTAAATAAAAACGAACCATTTAAATAAAAATGAACCATTTAAATAAAAATGAACCATTGAAATAAAAATGAACCATTTAAATAAAAATGAACCATTTAAATAAAATGAACGATTTAAATAAAAATGAACCATTTAAATAAAAATGAATCATTTAAATAAAAATGAACCATTTAAATAAAAATGAACCATTTAAATAAAAATGAACCATTTAAATAAAATGAATCATTTAAATAAAAATGAACCATTGCAATAAAAATGAACCATTGCAATAAAAATGAATCATTTAACTAAAAATGAACCATTTAAATAAAATGAACCATTTAAATAAAAATGAACCATTGAAATAAAAATGAACCATTGAAATAAAAATGAACCATTTAAATAAAAATGAACCATTTAAATAAAAATGAACCATTTAAATAAAAATTAACCATTTAAATAAAATGAATCATTTAAATAAAAATGAACCATTTAAATAAAAATGAACCATTTAAGTAAAAATGAACCATTTAAATAAAAATGAACCATTTAAATAAAAATGAACCATTTAAATAAAATGAATCATTTAAATAAAAATGAACCATTTAAATAAAAATGAACCATTGAAATAAAAATGAACCATTTAAATAAAAATGAACCATTTAAATAAAAATGAACCATGTAAATAAAAATGAACCATTGAAATAAAAATGAACCATTTAAATAAAAATGAACCATTGAAATAAAAATGAACCATTTAAATAAAAATGAACCATTTAAATGAAATGAATCATTTAAATAAAAATGAACCATTTAAATAAAAATGAACCATTTAAATAAAAATGAACCATTTAAATAAAAATGAACCATTTAAATAAAAATGAACCATTTAAATAAAAATGAACCATTTAAATAAAAATGAACCATTGAAATAAAAATGAACCATTTAAATAAAAATGAACCCTTTAAATAAAAATGAATCATTTAAATAAAAATGAACCATTTAAATAAAAATGAACCATTTAAATAAAATGAATCATTTAAATAAAAATGAACCATTGAAATAAAAATGAATCATTTAACTAAAAATGAACCATTTAAATAAAATGAATCATTTAAATAAAAATGAACCATTGAAATAAAAATGAACCATTTAAATAAAAATGAACCATGTAAATAAAAATGAACCATTGAAATAAAAATGAACCATTTAAATAAAAATGAACCATTGAAATAAAAATGAACCATTTAAATAAAAATGAACCATTTAAATGAAATGAATCATTTAAATAAAAATGAACCATTTAAATAAAAATGAACCATTTAAATAAAAATGAACCATTTAAATAAAAATGAACCATTTAAATAAAAATGAACCATTTAAATAAAAATGAACCATTTAAATAAAAATGAACCATTTAAATAAAAATGAACCATTTAAATAAAAATGAACCATTTAAATAAAATTAATCATTTAAATAAAAATGAACCATTGAAACAAAATGAATCATTTAACTAAAAATGAACCATTTAAATAAAATGAATCATTTAAATAAAAATGAACCATTTAAATAAAAATGAACCATTTAAATAAAAATGAACCATTTAAATAAAAATGAACCATTGAAATAAAAATGAACCATTGAAATAAAAATGAACCATTTAAATAAAAATGAACCATTTAAATGAAATGAATCATTTAAATAAAAATGAACCATTTAAATAAAAATGAACCATTTAAATAAAAATGAACCATTTAAATAAAAATGAACCATTTAAATAAAAATTAACCATTTAAGTAAAAATGAACCATTTAAATAAAAATGAACCATTTAAATAAAAATGAACCATTTAAATAAAAATGAACCATTGAAATAAAAATGAACCATTTAAATAAAAATGAACCGTTTAAATAAAAATGAACCATTTAAATAAAATGAACGATTTAAATAAAAATGAACCATTTAAATAAAAATGAATCATTTAAATAAAAATGAACCATTTTAATAAAAATGAACCATTTAAATAAAAATGAACCATTTAAATAAAAATGAACCATTGAAATAAAAATGAACCATTGAAATAAAAATGAACCATTTAAATAAAAATGAACCATTTAAATGAAATGAATCATTTAAATAAAAATGAACCATTTAAATAAAAATGAACCATTTAAATAAAAATGAACCATTTAAATAAAAATGAACCATTTAAATAAAAATGAACCATTTAAATAAAAATGAACCATTTAAATAAAAATGAACCATTTAAATAAAAATGAACCATTTAAATAAAAATGAACCATTTAAATAAAAATGAACCATTTAAATAAAAATGAACCATTTAAATAAAATTAATCATTTAAATAAAAATGAACCATTGAAATAAAATGAATCATTTAACTAAAAATGAACCATTTAAATAAAATGAATCATTTAAATAAAAATGAACCATTTAAATAAAAATGAACCATTTAAATAAAAATGAACCATTTAAATAAAAATGAACCATTGAAATAAAAATGAACCATTGAAATAAAAATGAACCATTTAAATAAAAATGAACCATTTAAATGAAATGAATCATTTAAATAAAAATGAACCATTTAAATAAAAATGAACCATTTAAATAAAAATGAACCATTTAAGTAAAAGTGAACCATTTAAATAAAAATGAACCATTTAAATAAAAATTAACCATTTAAATAAAATGAATCATTTAAATAAAAATGAACAATTTAAATAAAAATGAACCATTTAAATAAAAATGAACCATTTAAATAAAAATGAACCATTTAAATAAAAATGAACCATTTAAATAAAAATGAACCATTTAAATGAAATGAACCATTTAAATAAAAATGAACCATTTAAATAAAAATGAACCATTTAAATAAAAATGAACCATTTAAGTAAAAGTGAACCATTTAAATAAAAATGAACCATTTAAATAAAAATTAACCATTTAAATAAAATGAATCATTTAAATAAAAATGAACAATTTAAATAAAAATGAACCATTTAAATAAAAATGAACCATTTAAATAAAAATGAACCATTTAAATAAAAATGAACCATTTAAATAAAAATGAACCATTTAAATAAAAATGAACCATTTAAATAAAATGAATCATTTAAATAAAAATGAACCATTGAAATAAAAATTAACCATTTAAATAAAAATGAACCATTGAAATAAAAATTAACCATTTAAATAAAAATGAACCATTTAAATGAAATGAATCATTTAAATAAAAATGAACCATTTAAATAAAAACGAACCATTTAAATAAAAATGAACCATTTAAATAAAAATGAACCATTTAAATAAAAATGAACCATTTAAATAAAAATGAACCATTTAAGTAAAAATGAACCATTTAAATAAAAATGAACCATTTAAATAAAAATGAACCATTTAAATAAAATGAATCATTTAAATAAAAATGAACCATTTAAATAAAAATGAACCATTGAAATAAAAATGAACCATTTAAATAAAAATGAACCGTTTAAATAAAAATGAACCATTTAAATAAAATGAACGATTTAAATAAAAATGAACCATTTAAATAAAAATGAATCATTTAAATAAAAATGAACCATTTAAATAAAAATGAACCATTTAAATAAAAATGAACCATTTAAATAAAATGAATCATTTAAATAAAAATGAACCATTGCAATAAAAATGAACCATTGCAATAAAAATGAATCATTTAACTAAAAATGAACCATTTAAATAAAATGAACCATTTAAATAAAAATGAACCATTGAAATAAAAATGAACCATTGAAATAAAAATGAACCATTTAAATAAAAATGAACCATTTAAATAAAAATGAACCATTTAAATAAAAATTAACCATTTAAATAAAATGAATCATTTAAATAAAAATGAACCATTTAAATAAAAATGAACCATATAAGTAAAAATGAACCATTTAAATAAAAATGAACCATTTAAATAAAAATGAACCATTTAAATAAAATGAATCATTTAAATAAAAATGAACCATTTAAATAAAAATGAACCATTGAAATAAAAATGAACCATTTAAATAAAAATGAACCATTTAAATAAAAATGAACCATGTAAATAAAAATGAACCATTTAAATAAAAATGAACCATGTAAATAAAAATGAACCATTGAAATAAAAATGAACCATTTAAATAAAAATGAACCATTGAAATAAAAATGAACCATTTAAATAAAAATGAACCATTTAAATGAAATGAATCATTTAAATAAAAATGAACCATTTAAATAAAAATGAACCATTTAAATAAAAATGAACCATTTAAATAAAAATGAACCATTTAAATAAAAATGAACCATTTAAATAAAAATGAACCATTTAAATAAAAATGAACCATTGAAATAAAAATGAACCATTTAAATAAAAATGAACCCTTTAAATAAAAATGAATCATTTAAATAAAAATGAACCATTTAAATAAAAATGAACCATTTAAATAAAATGAATCATTTAAATAAAAATGAACCATTGAAATAAAAATGAATCATTTAACTAAAAATGAACCATTTAAATAAAATGAATCATTTAAATAAAAATGAACCATTGAAATAAAAATGAACCATTTAAATAAAAATGAACCATGTAAATAAAAATGAACCATTGAAATAAAAATGAACCATTTAAATAAAAATGAACCATTGAAATAAAAATGAACCATTTAAATAAAAATGAACCATTTAAATGAAATGAATCATTTAAATAAAAATGAACCATTTAAATAAAAATGAACCATTTAAATAAAAATGAACCATTTAAATAAAAATGAACCATTTAAATAAAAATGAACCATTTAAATAAAAATGAACCATTTAAATAAAAATGAACCATTTAAATAAAAATGAACCATTTAAATAAAAATGAACCATTTAAATAAAATTAATCATTTAAATAAAAATGAACCATTGAAACAAAATGAATCATTTAACTAAAAATGAACCATTTAAATAAAATGAATCATTTAAATAAAAATGAACCATTTAAATAAAAATGAACCATTTAAATAAAAATGAACCATTTAAATAAAAATGAACCATTGAAATAAAAATGAACCATTGAAATAAAAATGAACCATTTAAATAAAAATGAACCATTTAAATGAAATGAATCATTTAAATAAAAATGAACCATTTAAATAAAAATGAACCATTTAAATAAAAATGAACCATTTAAATAAAAATGAACCATTTAAATAAAAATTAACCATTTAAGTAAAAATGAACCATTTAAATAAAAATGAACCATTTAAATAAAAATGAACCATTTAAATAAAAATGAACCATTGAAATAAAAATGAACCATTTAAATAAAAATGAACCGTTTAAATAAAAATGAACCATTTAAATAAAATGAACGATTTAAATAAAAATGAACCATTTAAATAAAAATGAATCATTTAAATAAAAATGAACCATTTTAATAAAAATGAACCATTTAAATAAAATGAATCATTTAAATAAAAATGAACCATTGAAATAAAAATTAACCATTTAAATAAAAATGAACCATTGAAATAAAAATGAACCATTTAAATAAAAATGAACCATTTAAATGAAATGAATCATTTAAATAAAAATGAACCATTTAAATAAAAACGAACCATTTAAATAAAAATGAACCATTTAAATAAAAATGAACCATTGAAATAAAAATGAACCATTTAAATAAAAATGAACCATTTAAATAAAAACGAACCATTTAAATAAAAATGAACCATTTAAATAAAAATGAACCATTTAAATAAAAATGAACCATTTAAATAAAAATGAACCATTTAAGTAAAAATGAACCATTTAAATAAAAATGAACCATTTAAATAAAAATGAACCATTTAAATAAAATGAATCATTTAAATAAAAATGAACCATTTAAATAAAAATGAACCATTGAAATAAAAATGAACCATTTAAATAAAAATGAACCGTTTAAATAAAAATGAACCATTTAAATAAAATGAACGATTTAAATAAAAATGAACCATTTAAATAAAAATGAATCATTTAAATAAAAATGAACCATTTAAATAAAAATGAACCATTTAAATAAAAATGAACCATTTAAATAAAATGAATCATTTAAATAAAAATGAACCATTGCAATAAAAATGAACCATTGCAATAAAAATGAATCATTTAACTAAAAATGAACCATTTAAATAAAATGAACCATTTAAATAAAAATGAACCATTGAAATAAAAATGAACCATTGAAATAAAAATGAACCATTTAAATAAAAATGAACCATTTAAATAAAAATGAACCATTTAAATAAAAATTAACCATTTAAATAAAATGAATCATTTAAATAAAAATGAACCATTTAAATAAAAATTAACCATTTAAGTAAAAATGAACCATTTAAATAAAAATGAACCATTTAAATAAAAATGAACCATTTAAATAAAATGAATCATTTAAATAAAAATGAACCATTTAAATAAAAATGAACCATTGAAATAAAATAAAACATTGAAATAAAAATGAACCATTTAAATAAAATAAAACATTGAAATAAAAATGAACCATTTAAATAAAAATATCCTTTTGTTTAAAATATTAAAAATTTAGGCCATTTCTGACAATTACGTACAACACTCTAAAAACTATTGCCTCCTATGACGTAGTTTTTTTCATCACCTCGTATCTCCGTGAAGAAGTGGTCTTTTTCAATGAAACCAACTTTATTGTACATTTTCGATAATTATCTTACACTTTCTCATTGAAGGTTTTCTTGTAGCATTTTCCCGACCAGTTTTCATTGTTTTTTGAAAAACATGAAAATATTTTGTGCAACTCTAACTCTTGTAGCATTTGAGAAAAATGTTCAGTCAGAGCAATTGCGGATACCCTGTATAGAGTAAGAACGTCTACGTAAAATTTCCCGAACATTTTGTTAATTTGTTCATTGTAAGTTATACTTTTCATTTACAAAATCCAATATCATGAGTCAAATAAAATAAACCTTCGGTTTACAGGGAATTGTTAATAGATTAAATAATTAATGTCATTCGTTCAAATAGCGTAATTGAAAAGTGTCTTTTATAAATAATTTAAATGATTAAATGATAAATTAACGAAATAATTTTAGTTGCAGTCTTGGCTACATTTTAAAATTCAAACCTGGACAAGTTTATTTCAAAGGTTTAATTTTTACACGCGTAGGTGCAATACATAATTTATTTTATTATTTAACAAATAAACTAATTTATTTATTTTCAAATTGCCATTGAATTTTATTGAAGTTACGACTGCTTTCCAGTATAATCGAACAAAGAATTGCTACACAATCCGGCTGGTCGTCGTTACCTCTAGTTCACATAACTGTCGTTAAAAATAAGGTACGGTTGACGACATTTTTCTATGAAGCATTTATTCGAGAAAACTAAAAAAATTTCATATTCGAAAATTCTCTCTAGCAAATGTTTATGTTTTTAAATCTCAATATTTTTGAATTGTTAAGGGCCTATAAGTTGCAAGATGACTTGACCCCGTTATCAATGTAGTATGCTTAAAGTGTCCTGAATAAATTAAAATTTAAATAGGTGTTTCCCTAAAATAAAACAATTAAAAAAACTAAAAGTATAAAATGTTTTTTTCTCTGCGTCACGAGCTTAAGCTTTTTAGAACTTTATTGGCACGCGCTTTTCGCGGGTGGACTTCAAATTCTAAAATGTTCATCGACTACAGCACGTGCTCTCTATCTTCAAAAACTATCGCTAGTGGCGTAGAAAATAACTTTTACACGTGACCTCCCGTATTTTATAGAAACACGTATTGAATAAAATTAGGATTGAGTTGCAAAAATCAAGCCATTTCCATAAGAACCTGGGAAGAAATTTTAAATGTTTTAACATGTTATTTTATGATAGGAAAAACGTCACCGGCTTCAATGGCGTCGGAAGACGTAATCTTTAGGGAACCAATTAAATAAGAACCTGATTTGATGAGCTTACTGTTCAAGGCTGGCACAATTTTGCCAAGGGTGGAAAAAACCGGGTGGAAAAAACTAGTTTTTCCACCTCTTGTTTTCCTGTTAAAAACCGTGTGGAAAATCGTACTTCTATGGTTTTTTCCACTTCTAGTGGCAAAATTCAATAAAAAATAAATAATAAAAGCAGTATATTCTTCTATTCTATTCACTCTTCTTCTGGCCTTTTTTCATCTCTCCTATTTGCAATGACCAAATTAGTCACTTAACAGATATATCAATGATATTTAGCATGAAAAGAATTTTTTCCACTTTTTTCCGATTTTTACCAGTTTTTCCCACGTGTTTTTACCGGGTTTTTGCCAACCCTGGATACTGTTAGAGAATGAGGGGGATTTCGAAGCAACGATAAGAAATCATCAACATATTCACTTTGGGAAATCATTAGAAATATCCATTATGTGAATTCTATGCACGTTCCAGATGTTTTGAAGAATTTAAATCCCAATGGAATAGACATATTCAACGATGTAAATTCGGTTCGAATCGTCTTTACCATGATCAGGTAGACTTAAAAACGGAATTGAAAAATATGAAACTTCCAAACTCATCTCTTTTCTACGAGAGTTAAAAAACTTCTATCGTCAGATTGAAGATTATTTTTGTGTAGCTGAAACAAAAAATGTAGGTAATATGGTCTATTGCGAGTTATCTGAAAACGATGTTTCTTCAAGGGGAACTTTCAATGAAATTTTTAAAAATGTCTATAAAGCAGTCTAGGTATAAAAAAATACGAATACAATAATCCAGGGAAATTAAGGCAAAAATTGGTAGTCTTCTGATATCTTTATGCATTATGATCTGGTTCGTTCATAAATTTCCTATTGATACTCATACTAACGAGATTAATTCTGCTTTCTACAATATTTACCGATGTTTGTTACTATTTACAAAAAATAGATTAATAAAAATTAATTGTTTTTTGTCATACTACTTTTGTTCTAGCATTGGCGTTTGGGAAAACACAGCCGGAAATAATTCCAAATGAAATAGTGAAAAGAAATATTATGAATTATGGATTTTATTTTAAAAAACGTACGATTTTCTAGCATGTAATAGATTTAAGAGAGAACTCCGGAAACAATTAACTAGTTCTTGTTTTATCGAGAATGCATTAATATCTACTTAAGGAAGATAATTCAGTTTATGAATAATTCTTAATTGTACGTACATTATTATTAAATACAAGTTGGCAAGCCAAAATATACCTCTCCTCGGAAGAGTTTTTAATTTTCGGTGAAGCGTAACTGTATCCGTGGTTCTGCGGTAGAACGCTCACCTGTCGTTCAAGAGGGCTCGGGTTCGAATCCCGGCCGATTAAAAAATTATACTACACCCATTGATAAAGAGAGGGCACTTTTGGAAAAACCTTTTCCCTGATTCTAAGAAACTGCGTACGCAGTGATTACCCTTTGCCCCGAAAATGCAAACGCGTTCGCAGGCCTGACAGACAGACCCACCCATCCACAGACAGACAGACAGACACGGTGGTTGTATAACCCCTCCTAGGGTACAAAGTCCCCTCGGAGAGGTAAAAAACACTCATAATAATTCAGTTTATTATAATTCAGTTTTTTTAAAACAAGTTTGTTATGGGCTAAGTCACTTTGTTGATAATGACTACGATGAGACCATTGACATATATAATAAAATAAACCCCTTGCGAATACGCTAAGCCTAACAATAAACATGTAAACATAAACGAGCAGTCGTGACTCGTGACTCTGAGGTAAATTCAGTAAAAAGTGCCATCTGAATTTCTGAAATAACAATTCGAAATTATTATTTTATATGTCTATGGTTATTATGATTATTTCAATAATGTATATATCCACATGATTATAAAATGATTATAGCTATATATATGGCTATTTCGAAGAAGTGTATCAAATCTATCAATTAAGACCGAAATTCCACTCGAGATAAACGAAGATAAAATCAATAATAAAACTAAAACGAAAATTAATGACGTCAGACATTCTTTTTCTATATTTTTTTTAAATAAACCATTGTATTTAGTGGAATAACGATGTCTTGTTGATTGTGTAGCTATCACAATTATAATATTTATAAATATTGAAATATACACTTTTCATATTGGTTACCCTAGCTCTAAATACTAGAAATAAACCTGTGAGAAAGTGAGCGTTACCCATCAAATGAGCCATGTAAGATCTGTGGGCGACCGAAATGATTATAGGTGGCGTAAAGACATTAACTTTTCGGCGAGGTAGCGCTTATCAGGGCCGGAATACCCAATATGGCGTCTGGGCCTAGGGCGCCAAGAAGTTTCGAAAAAATTAAATTTAAATATACTTATCAGAAAAAAATTAATCCGGAGTAATTTTATATGCGTCCATATTTTTCAATACCATGTAAAACAATATCATTATTAAAGTCTACATTGAAATTGTATTTTCCATCCATTTGTCAATTACAAATTGCGGGAGCGCCTCGCTCGCTTGATCGCCACGGAAAGGGGCACCAAAATTAGCTTGGGCCTAGGGCCCCACAAGGTCTTAATCCGGCCCTGGCTCTTATGATTTAGCGTCTGCTACAGACAAATAAAAAAGTCACAAGAAGCTTTTTCTTAAATAAACTGATCAAAATATAAGCAAACGATGTAAAAATTATATAAAAGTGAAAGTATCAAATTTACACAGGCCCGTAACCAGCCGTCGAAACTCGGGGGCGCTTAAATTGTTTTGGGGGACGCCAATGGCTTGATACTAAAAATCGTCATTTTGAACTCCCACTCCTGAAATTAGTAAATATACCGAAATTGGCTTTATTTTGTTATTTTTGAAATTATGGATTAGCCCAAAAACACCAAGGCAATGTTATATCCTTTTGATTGGCTAGTTTGGTATTTCTTCAATTGAAATATTTAAACGTTTGGTGCAGTGAAACGCGCGAAAACAAAATTTTTCAAAACTATAGTTAAAATTTCTAAATATTTACAGAAATTAAATTGTGATGTAGCTCTCGTTTTTGATGAATATACAAATATTTTAGATCATATCTTTTGATTATAGTTGAGCAATCGATTTTTTTGGGGTCGATCGGGTTGGGGGTCCTCAAGTATTTATTTGGGGGCGCTGAGCATCCCCTGGCACCCCCCATATACGGGCCTGAATCAGTGGCGGATACAGGAAAACTCAAGGTGGGGGGGGGGTAAATAATAAATAATAATCAGCTAGGCTAATAACCAAGGCACCACCTTAGGCCTAAGTCATCATGCGACTTTTGAAGCCCTTAATTCAGGTGGCCGGGTTACAATGCGTAGGAGGGTGGTGGCAAGCCCTGCATGCCACGAGATCGAGCCAACAGCTCCCTACACTAACTATTACCGTTAACCTAGACAAGTTTTTGTAGACATCTTGAGCTATGGGTGTAATAACAAATCACTGGCCTGAATTTACAAATAACGATGAGGAAAAACTAATCTATCTAGCTTTCAATGGCCAACCAGCAGCGATAGTTTTCGATGGCAAATAGGTAATTAAAGAGGACGACATCATTTTTAGCAGACTAAATTAAGAAATAAAATGATCCGCTCCCCAAAACTCCGACCCCGCCACCCCGTCACCCCCCTCTCGTAAGACTTTCGGTTAATCTATCGACGCTAACAAAGACATGTCAAACTTAAGATACGGGGAAATTTTAAATCAGAGAATTTGGCGACTGTAAAATGACTAACTAGTACAGAGAGAGATATAATTAAAGAGGCTGTTCGAGCAAAATAAGAAAAATACCCCGAACCCCTTTTCGTTAATTTGCGGGCCCTTCCCCGCGTCCCCCCGGTCGCAGTCGAACGATAGGTGGCGGTAAAGACGTAAAGTAGGTAGTACGCGGATAAGGGAGAGGAGAAGGGACCGGAAGAGTTGAACCAAGGCTTAACGGCCATAGCAAAGGCTTAAGGAAAACCGCGTTTCTAATCCCGACGTCTCGAGATCCTGACCAACGTTCCCACCCCTTCGCGCGCGCTATTTAGGAACGGACGCCCACCGTCACCTGACAGCGAGTATGAGGCGCTAAATCCGCGGCGACACCTTCACATTTCACCGCCAGGTGAGCCATTCGGTTCCGAGTATTAACGCGCGCGGCTTTTCCACCCCCTTTTTTTCCTTTCTTTTATAATTTAACGAATGAAGAATGTGGCGGCGCTGGAAACGTTTCCTAGCGCGGGGGGCAGTGAAATAAGAGGGGGATAGCGTTTGCCCCGGCCACCGCCAGACGGGGCTAATTACGTACATCCATTATGTATGAATCGGCCGCCCTGGGCTGCCCCCGCTACAAAAATGCCGTTCCCCTCTGTCCGTTCTTCGCGTTCACCGTTAGATGTCGCCGTATTAGTGGTATTAAAATCTAATTGAGCGCTCCAGCCACGCGTAAAGAATAAAAATTATATATAAAGAGTGGACCTCAGTTCGGAGCGTCCTCCTGAGAGTGGTTTCTAATATATATATATAAAGACCAAGGCCCGATTAAGGCCTATGTTCCCCGATGGATTCGAAGCGAATTATACATGACGAGCCTTCTATACGCGTGGATCCTTTGGCTTCCGTTCCCCACAAATAAATTCAAACTCGGCGATACCCTCTCGCACTATCATCCTGGGAATTTTAGCTTTTCTAATTCCAAAGAGATTTTCGGTAAAAATACAAGGAACTCGAGTCTTAACGTTTTATAAATGAGAGTCCAGCTAATGCGTTTTCATGGAAGTTATTTAAAATTCAGCCTAAAATCGAGGGGGAATTTATTAATTTAATCGCGAATATTTTGCTTCTTTCAAAAAAAAATTGGAATAAGTTCAAAGTTTTGGTAAAGACGCGATGCTAAATTTTGCTTTAATTCTGTCAGTATAAACACAGCCACTGCGTTTAATTGCCTAGAGACTGATTATACTTTAATTGGGCGCATAAATTCTGACAGAAATTCTGTTTGAGGAGGGAGAGCAGGTGTTGTTCATGTGGGACTATAAATTGTACCAATGTTTATACGTCATAAGAAGTGGATTCCAAAAACCACGGATGTGTATGCCGCAATATTTGGATAAATATTCACCAGTGGCGTAGGAACATTTGAGAAGTGGAGGGGGGGGGGCTTGGCAAAGCAGTTTAAGAATAAAAGAGATTTCAGTAAGTTTCAATAGGTGTTTCCATCGAATAAAACAATAAAAAAATTAATGTATAAAAATTAATGTTTTTCTCCGCGTCAAAATCTTAAGCTTTTAGTAATTTGTGAGAGCTGCCATTTTATTACAGGTCTGATTTCAAATAGCGCATGCCAGGCCGCTTCACGCGGTCAAGTGCACGCGACGTCTCGAGCTGATGAGCACGTGCAGGCGCCCTTGCCTGTACTATTTTAAATTAGGCCTGTAATGAAATGACCGACTTCTTAAAAGAGTGTATAGCTAGTGACTTAGAAAAACATATACACGTGAAATCCCGTATTTTATAGAAACACCAATTTCATTTTGATACAAAACCAATATTTCTTAAGAATATTAAGGACCGTAGCAACTAGAAGCAACAAACACAGCACCCCACACAAGGAGAACGCAACCCATCAAAAGTCGTGCATTTTCTTGTGTACAGTTTTCATTGGTTAAACGCTTTAGCGCCTGCTGCCGTCGGAAGGGGAAAATTTATTAAATTGTCTTCCCCCCCGCCCGTAAAACGTGCAGCGTAAAGGCTCATCCAACGAAATTTGTACACAACACTGCGTTAGCGTGTTTCAAGGCTAGCTGCGTTCTCCTTGTGTTGGCAGCTCCTAGGTAGAAAGAACAGATTTACCCGAGGAAGAACCTGGGATTGTAGCTAATAGCTTCTGTGATATGCTGTTATACCGACGACCCGCCTTATTGCAGGGTCCATCTTGATTTTATTTCTAGAGCACCATCTATCGAACGGTATTATTATTATTATTATTTTAATTATTATAAATATATTATTTTTAATAAATAGGTGATATATAATTTGCATATCGCGTATGAATTTAATTTATTATTCTATAATTTATTTATCAATTATTTCGTAATTATTTAGTTAATTAATATTTTAAAAATAATTCGAGTTATTAAAAAATATCGTTACAGCATTTTCCAAAAGCATACTTAGAAATAGCTATAAATTTGACAATACGGAAACATGAGTATACATTGCAGACAATTTAACAAAATAATATAACGCGGAACAATAATATTACAGTCAATTTAACAATAAAGGGAAACACCAAATATAATGAAACATATTGGAATAATTATATTATATTAATAGCCCGTAATAAAGTACAGACATCAGTAATGACGGGTAGGGCCACTGAGGCAAATGTCACACCGAGACCCGGCACACAATGGATGAAACCTCCCGCGGTGAAGGAAGACAGTACCCGCACAGACAAAGAGGACGTGATGTGTCCCAATCAACCTTGGGCCATAGTCGAAAACGAAAGTTAGTGGGAAGACTGTCGCAATAGGCGCTTAAATAAATCATCCTCCAAGGAAATCTCCAAGAAGTAATATTTCCAAGAGCCAGGACCCGCAAGGTATTGTTTATATAGTGCTTGTGGAAATAATGGAAACTTTTCACCTGTAAACAGAACGTCGTGTTTTTGCCAAGCCTTAATGTGTCCAAAAAGCTACCTGGTTAAAAAGGAACGCCTGTTGCTGCCGTAAAGGTGAAAAATCTTGTTCCCAGGGCCGGACACCACCACTCCCGCGGTAACCGCAAAAAAACTCCTGAAAAGTTGCACTTGCTGTCACCCAGAGTCATAGCTAAGGCCGATTGCGAGTCCGAACACACTACAATAATCAGCTAGGCTAATACCCAAGGCACCACCTTAGGCCTAAGTCATCAAGCGACTTTTAAAGCCTTTAATTCAGGTGGCCCGGTTACAACGCGTAGGAGGGTGGTGACAAGCCCTGCAAGCAACGCGAGCCAACAGCTCCCTACACTAACTATTACCGTTAACTTCAACAAGTTTTTATTTTAAGTACAATGTTACCGAGGGCGTCATGTCTATCGAAAGTCACCGTCTCGTTAATGGCAAAAAGATACACCGTATTAATAGCGTGGCCCGAGTCCACAAGGATCTTTTGCACCACATCTCGGTCGGTAATGCAAAAACTGGCACCAGCGCAGGTAGACTAGTCCCGAAACGAGCCGTGTCCTCAGCCAAAGAAGAGCCAACGAAGCTCGACATCAGACACCTCGTGCTTGTTGGAGGGTAGCCAACGATAATTCATCTCTGCAGCCATCGGAAACCAAGGCGGAGATGATGGCAGACTGGGAAGCCTTGGTGCCGGATCATGAAGCCAAGATAATTAACCGAAAGAGATATATGGGACCTGTAGTAGTCAAGAGAGTCAGCAGCTGTCACCAGATACCACGACCGGGATGCGTGTGGACTTGGGAACGCCCATGATAGAACGGAGCACAGCGTTTTGTACGCGGGACAGAGGTTAGAGGTGCGTAGCCACCACGGATTGGTAAACTATGTAGGATCGAATGAACTGTAGAAAAAGTACTTTCAGTGCGCCGCGAGAGGCTCCTCAGGACGTGGACGAGACCGCACGCAGCAAGTAACCCCAAAGTAAATAAAATGATCCGCCCTATCCAAAAGGAATGTCTAGGGAGAAGTAGAAATTGTCGTAAAAGGTCACGTCTCATTTACGAGAGAAGACTAAGTATTTGCACTTGGCCGGCTGGAAGGTGAGCCCCCCATTCACGACAGTAGACTAACATATTGTCCAAGGTCCATCTGTAGGTGCTGCAGGGTGACACTATGGGCGCCTTTCGCCCAGAGTGCCAGATCATCGACATGCTCACCGTGTAAAACTCCCACAGGACCGGACGCTGTAATATCGACAAGGAGGACGTTGAACAAGGTGGGACTGAGGGAGCTACCCTGCAGGGCACCCGGTGTGACAGAAAATGATGCCAAAAAAGCCAACCCTCAAGCACCACCACCGTCCACTTTTGAAGGAAACTCTCCAGCCAATAGTGTAAGGTTCGTGAATTCCTGAAAGGCCCTTCGATCGAAGGTTCTCCAACAACGCGCCGTGGTGAATGCTGCCAAAATCATCCTTCAAATCCAAAAAATGGGCACACAATTGTGGCCCCTAGCGAGCAGAAGTTGTGCCTCCTGCACCAGCCGAATGTCGGTCAGATTCTTGCCCTTCCGGAAACCAGACTGGGAGTCCAGTATCACGGCCTCTGTTTCCACAAACCACGTTAGGCAACCCAACTCCAGCCTATCAACGACCTTGCCGAGATTAGGAAGTAAGGAGAGCAGGACGTTTCGCGGGGGTCTTTCCTGGGCTTGTGGATGATGATTCCAAACTTTGGGATACAAGTTGACAAGCTGTCAAAGAGATTGGAGACATTGTTGGCACCTGAAACCGTATTCTTGAGGGAAGACAGAATCTTCTAGAGTTCCACAAAAGTGTAAGGCGCCTACGAAGAGAGACCATCGAGTGAAAGTCCGACCGGAAAGATCCTAGTCGGCGGAAGATGAACAAAGGAGGACTGGGAGGCCAAAATTACGGCAACATCAAACGGTTCGGTGTACGTGCGACCACCATCAATCAACGTGATAGCTTTAGGAGATGAGGACCCCTTGGTGAACCATTTCACTCAGTCCCAGACTTGAGTGGGAGACGATTGACCATTCAGCCTATTACAGTACTCATGCCTGTCTCCTGGAACGACAGTCGACAAGTAGGAAATGAAAACTGTACCGGTTCCAAGTGCCGAGTTACAATGCGTAGGAGGGTGGTGGAAAGCCCTTCATGCCAAGCGAGCCAACAGCTCCCTACACTCACTATTACCATAAGTCTATAGTATTGTTCCATAAGTTTGTAAGAAAATCTCCCCCTAGCGAGGCGCTGTCAAAGGCTACGTGTGACGCGAAACGGTGACGCAAAACGGCGACGAAGCTCGTAATGCAGTCTGTCTTGTGAATAGCTCTCAGAAAAACCTTTGCGTTTGAAGAATAGGAAGTGTCACACTCACAAGGAGACGACCCGAGGTGTTACACACCGATTTTGTTCAAACTCGGAGGATTGGTAGACCTTCATGTAACTAGAAAAATCCTAAAGGGATTTTATTCAATGGGCAACGGGTTTGCCATGGCGACGAAAAATGTTTTTGACAACATAAAATAATATGGGATTTTAACCGATTTCCCTGTGGAAAAAAAATGAAAAAATTGTTCAAAATGTGACCAATTTTGATTTTTGTCGTCAATTTTTATCAATTTTTTTATAATTTTGGTATTTTAATTTTTTTTTCAATTTTGTAAAATGTTTCACCCTTGGAATCGGTCAAAATCCCATGTTATTTTTAATGGGAAAATTTCCATTTTATGTTGTCAAAAACATTTTTCGTTGCCATAGCAAAACCGTTGCCCATTGAATAAAATCCCTTTAGGATATTTCAAGTTACATTAAGGTCTACCAATCCTCCGAGTTTGAACAAAATCGGTGTGTAACACCTCGGGTAGTCTCCTTGTCAGTAACAATTACCTACTCTTTAAGGATGCAAAGTTTTAAAATTACACCGCGTAGGTATGTTTACCCATTGATAAAGCATATTTTCCCGGTGCAATAATATAATCATTGTGTGAAGGTCTTCGGCCACGCACCATGTTTTCTCCACAAACGTTTTTGGAAAAATCGACGAGAGCCTAGTACGTACGTATACGTTTCAAGCAAATAACATTAGCCAGAATACTTATTTCGTAAGAAATATCTTATATACTTCTGGTTGTATCAAGAATGAATTCATGAGCAGGGGAGCCGGACATCTCGTCGCTGGACAACTCGTACCCGGACCACTGGTCGCCGGACAAGTAGTCGCTTGGAAATTATGCGTAGGTGGACAACTTGTCGCGGGACACATTTTTTATTTATAGATTTTTTTTATTAAAAATACTACGTAATTCAAATTTTGTAGATAACAAATTACCAATTGTAAGTTGTCGCTATTTTTTCTAAAAACCGCCCCCTGTTTTGTTTGTCATATTCGATTACATAATTATATATTCTTTCATCAAGTTTTACGTATTTAGCCTTTTTTGATGGCTGGGTAATTCTATATTCTCCCTGCGTCAAAAATATGTATTTAACCTTATATATTTCCGTGATTTCATAACCTTCTCGTGTTGGGATTGCATATGGAGAACGTTGCTTTTGTTTTGGCCGTCGTATAGTTCGTTTGAGATTTGAAGGATTTGGAAGTCGGGTGGCTAAATCTTCACTGACATTTTGAGCCATGTCCAAGAGTATTTGATGCGGAGTTACATGTATTCCTTCTAATGTTGTAACTGTTTTTTTTTAATATTTTGAAGAAAAAAATCGATATCTACAAAATTTTAATTACGTAGTATTTTTAATAACAAATATCTATAAATAAAAAATGTGTCCCGCGACAAGTTGTCCGCCTACGCATAATTTCCAAGGGACTACATGTCCGGCGACCAGTGGTCCGGGAACGAATTGTCCTATGCGACGAAAAGTCCGCCGACCACTCGTCCAGCGACGAGTTGTCCAGCGACGAGTTGTCCAGCGACGAGATGTCCTAGATCCCAGGCTCTGGTAAGATCGCTGGTTCTTTTTCAGGAAATATAAAAACAGAGGCTGTAATTGTTGCTCCTGAACTGGATTTAGGTTCAGGGGGGTCATACCATTGAAAAAAAAGGAGGAAATAAAAATATTTGTACGTACGACCATACGTTTCGAGGGGCATGTGCCCCCTGGTTACCCCACTGCCCCCTTACCAAGAGAAAGGTGGTAAGATTACTCGACGAAAGGCAGAAGGGCGTGGTTTTCTACCGGTAATTATCTGTTCAAACGAATACATTGTTGGTATTATGGTATAGTGAAGTCCTATGTGTAAAACGTGTCTCGACAAAATATTATCTGGCTAATTGACGACGTTGTTTGTAGGGTTGCGGAATGGTTAGCACTCTCGCCTCACAGCCAGAGGAGCTAGGTTCTATTCCAACTTGTGGCAGTGGGGGTAAACTGAAGGTTACTTTTTCCGTGTTAAGATTTAAGCTATCTTCTCACTGGTTAAAAGGTGCTCTCCCTCGAGTACTTCGGTTTCCCCTTCCATAAGAACTTGTCGAGGTTAACGGTAATAGTAAGTGTAGGGAGCTGTTGGCTCGCGTGGCATGATGGACTTTCCACCACCCCCCTACGCATTGTAACTCGACCACCTTAAGTTAACGTTAAAGTGCGCTAGATGACAACATTTGCCCAAGGGCGAAATCATGGTTATTCCATTTGCGAGTGAAACAGCTCTGTGGCGAGAAAGGATCAGCGGTGGTGGAATACGGGGTTACATGGGTACATTGTACCCTCCTAGATTTCCGAAAATTTCATAAATCACATTTTAGTCTATAATTTTTGAAAATCCCCAAAATTAATAATTATATTATACCAAGAATGTATTTATTTATACCTAGGGAGAATGTGTATGTCGAGACGGTTTTTAGCCTTTCTCTCAATCCACCCGTTGGTCCCCCCAGTACGCTCCTCCGCTTAAAATAAAACGAATAGTCCCGGTATTTCATTGGCTGCTTAAAATTTACGTCACCTAACGCGATGGAAATCAAACGCCGGTGACGTTTTGTCTTTCCCCCCCCGCGCGAGACGGGGGAAAGGCGTTCAACGTGCCCGGCGATTGTCGCAACAAAATCATTCTTCCTAATAATAAATAAATACATTCTTGATTATACATTACATATTTATATAAATTAAGAAAGTAATTTAATTGAATATTGAATTAGGCTTCCTATTTTCTAAACTCAGGGCACAATGGGCCTACGACAGTCTATGAGTAGGAAAAGTTCAAATGAATAAATTTCTTCTTAGAAATATTGCCTACAAAGGTCTTAGTGCCCCGGGCCTACGAAGGTCTTAAAACAGCACTGTCCAAACACT
Organism: Leiobunum rupestre; assembly: GCF_980474605.1. Taxonomy (NCBI): domain Eukaryota; kingdom Metazoa; phylum Arthropoda; class Arachnida; order Opiliones; family Sclerosomatidae; genus Leiobunum; species Leiobunum rupestre. Next base: position 97,343,198 of record NC_143384.1, on the reverse strand, counting down.
GCTCTATCGTGGTAAAAATCATAAGCAAATATGCCTTACAAATTTATAAAAACAAACAAAAAACCCGAAATCATCCGCATTTTTGGCTTAACAAAAAACTTTATTTTCTCGGAGCGCTGTGGGCTGCATTTTTCTGGGAGATTACCTTTGCTAAAGATGCAATATTTAAAGCTATACAGGGTGGCTTCATTTGATCGGCCCAGGCATTTTTCTCAAAAACTATACGTTCTAGAAATGTGAAATTTTTAGCATGTACTCTCTCAGTGGAGATCGTTGTTATTTGTGAATTTCAGAAAAATCGTGAAATATTTCACGGATTTAGAAATTGTAGTTTTTGAACGATAGGTGGTAGACGAAAATTTTCAAGGAGTAAGTTGTAGAGCATACTCTAAAACCTTTAATGGAGTTGGTATATTTAAAATCGCACATTTTGTCACTGAAATAATGGTCATGAAAAATAACAAGTTGATACTACCCAAATGTTTTTACGCCTCATGTTATTGTAATGATTGTCTGTGAAAAATGAACATGTTTTGAACCAAATCATTGTTTTACTTTTACAAATTAAATTTCCGCTCTAAGGAAATCAGTTTTAAACGGATCGTACTTTGGATCGTATTTTATCGTAAGATCGTATTTTTCCCGTACGATCCAGCCTTCGGATCGTATATCGTACCGCGGGTTCAATTATCGTACAAATACGATCCGGGTCGTACATTTGGCAACTCTGTTTTTGCAAATAATGATGTAGTAAGAACAGTATGATTTGTAGTAGATACTGTAATGGGGAAAAATAGTAGGGAATTTGATTCTACGGTATGAATTTTACAATATATTTTATTAGCATTGAGCGAGTTTTGGCGGTAAAATTTTTATCATTTCATAATACTACCCATAGAAGGTTAGGATGAATTTCTACAAAGTAAACTTTCAAATAGTGAATTTTTCGAGAGGGTCATTGTTCCGGCCGTGGTGGAAAAAAATTAAACAATTATATAAAATAACAGAAAATAAAAATTATATGTTATGTATTAAGTATATTTGGAAATTTTCCATAAAAATTTATCATTTAAATTTGGTGGTCCTGGTTAACTTCGAGGTTCCTAGCATGAATTGACTGCCCTTATATTCAAGTCTTCTACAAAGGGTTTCTGGGGTTTTAAGTGGTGCGGGTTATAATCCGATGCGGGTTATTATCACCATACGTAACATAATCACTCATAAGTATGCCATAAAAGCATTTTCTTTAATGAAACTAGGGTTGTAAAAAATTTTAAAAAATGTTTTCATTCCATGATTAGTCTAATATTGTTATTAAATTTGAATAAAGCGGAATTTTCGCCTCATTTTTTCGATTCTAAAACCTCTAGACTTGTTTTAAACTGATTAACAATGCAACACTATTAATGTTTTGTAGTATGTTTACTGATATTAGACTTTTTATATCGATAAAAAGTTAAAAACATTAAAAACATTAAAAACCCTTAAAAGGTCATTTATATTTCAATTTTTTTTTCCGATTTGCAAAATTTTCTGGAAATGTTTCCGCATTTTATTTTTCCGGAAAGTTAACAACTCTAAATGAAACCTTGTTCACGGGATGTGACGTAAATTACGTCACTTCCAACTCCGTGGCGAAAAAGGCGTTATCAACATTGCAGTGTAGAGGATTTTGCTATCAGGTGACGATATATAGTCTAGTTCGTGTCTCGCGATCACGTGATTTCGTTTCCATGGTAACCTTCTCAATAGCCCAAAGAGTATCAGAAGTTTCCGTTTTTGGGTCCACTTGTTGGGGGGAGCTATCATTTCCGCTGTCTCTTTAGTGCCATAAACCCTAATTAGTAATAATCCATTGACCACTTAAAGCAACTGTCGGCTCTATGATTGCCAGCTGTATTATGAAAAGGCCCTTGTTATTAGAGATGGCCATTAATCTATCCGAATCTTCGAAAAAAAGACTTTCGTGGAGAGCGTGGAGCCATCTATTAATGGGAACGGAAGCTAAAATTCAAAATATCGAAACAATAACGTCGTCAGAGAGCCATTATAGGGTATTATATTTAGACCACTTTTACTCTGCTTAGTGAACTTCAACCTAAATTATATATCCCATATAAAATATATTGGAAACAATTACTATAAATAAAGTTATTGACAAATTTACAAACGAGCCAATCAACGCGAAGCATACTTTTATGCCCCGCCTTTTGAGTCAAAATGTAGCTTCAGCATCTTGTTTTGATTTCGACGCTAGCGACATCTGTTGAAAAAAGGGCTACTTCACCCAGAGCCGACACTTGCTTTAAATATCTTGTATATGGCGAAAAACCACTTAAGTAGAAAAATTATTAACTTCTTGGACTCAGATTTAAAAAATATATTTTGGGATACCAAGGCCGGTAAATGTTGAAAAAAGAGCTACTTCACCTAGAGCTGACGCTTGCTTTAAAGCAAGTGTCGGCTATAGGTGAAGGTTTAAAGCAATGTCTCATTGAATATTTTTCTATGTTACACAGAGGCATACTTATGAGGAACTATATTACATATGGTATCACTTCCAAGAAAATAAAAACAAGTCTACCAGGTAGAAAATGAAATTTCGTCTACCCGCTATCCGTCGTCAGTCAAGAATATAGGCTTCGAGCTTAGGAAATATAGCGCCATCTGCCTTAATATCAGTCAACTACTTATGTGAAGACTACGCACGAATCCTATAGTTGTTTCTATAAAATAAAATTAATAAAAAGTAAAAAAATATAATACGTCGCTCTGACTTCACACGACCCAGCTTTATTAGTGTATTCTTCGCACGAGAGATTTGCACGCGCGCTACAAAAACGCTATATTCCTCCTCGTGACTGTAGCGCGCGCTCGTAGCCTTGTCAAAGTAAGAGACTGTGACGTCAGAGCCATATTAAAACAACAAGGCCACGGTACTTTATAAAAAGAACTATTGAAGAGCTGGTAAAAATGGCAACATATTTGACCATTAACATCGATCGGAACAAAATAGCGTTTATAGAAGCGAAACTTCGAAGACAAGGTCGCGATGTTCAGTATCAAGTTCTGATATAAAACTATAGGGGAAACGTCATTTTTAGATGACAGTGTTGTCAAAGCGGGGAAAACACTTACTCGTTAGTTATATACGAAACCGAGGCTTAGCGGACTGGCTTTTTGGCAAGTTGCTAAGAAATGTACTTTCATAAAGGAAAAAAAAATGTAGAGTTAGCGAACTGGAGCTCTTCGCGAAATTGGCCGCCGGTAATATGTTACGTTCAATTTTCTCCGCTAGGAGTCGCTCCGTAATAGAGAAGGAAAAGGCCGCGTTCGACTATAACCCTTAAGGCTTTCCAAGCTACTAGCGCCATCCCGTAGCGAGGCGGAGAGTTAATCTAAAGAAAAGCTCGGGTGGCTAATGTTAGAGCCTAAGGCTATATTATTCGATAGTATAGGGCATCGAAAGTGTTGCGGGGAAGCCCAAACAAAAAAATCACCTCTCGTGACCTCCAAAAAGATTTCGGCAACCGTTATTGAAACACCTTCCAGTCGGTAGCGTGTTTACTAAGTTGCGAGTTAAACGAAATTGAAACGGCAAAGAGTTAGGGGCTTAGGACCGTTGATTTGATTGCCTACACGTATAAGTACGCGTTGGAAAAACATCCGCTTAAACCGTGACACTTAGCTAATGGTATTCTTTCCCGTGGAAAAATCTAGTAAACGGCATTTTTTAAATTGGATTTGTTTTTCCAGTTTTACTTATTTTGATTACTATAATTTATTATGATAATTTTAGTGATATCTACTGGTATACAGGGTGATTCAAAAGGTTATGGAAAAATTTAGGGAGTTGTAGGTGGTAAGTTGAGAAGTATGCCTGTTTTTTCCCATTTTCCTACGATGAGTTAAAAGAGCGCCAGAGAGCTTCAAAGTGTGGCCTACTAGCCCCTGGAAGTAGGCTGCGACAAGCGCCAATTCAAGCAGCAGGGAAACGCGAACATTAAGGTTTGGGTTCGTGTGATATGTAAAAAAGGACTTTGTACACAAATCGAGGTAACCAGCGTAAAAAAGTAAACTTAAACAGTATTTAGAGTCCCTGTGACTTGGTTTTGCGCTTTTTGCAGTCTACTTCCAGGGGCTAGTAGGCCACACTTTGAACCTCTCTGGCGCTCTTTTCACTCGACGTAGGAAAATGGGAAAAAACAGGCATACTTCTCAACTCACCCCCTTCAACTCTTTTAAATTTTTTGCATCACCTTTTGAAACACAATGTATATCATCCAGGAGGTTTTTTTTCTTGTTGAATCTTTCCATTCCAGCATATGCACTTTAATTTACTACTAACTCGAAATTTCCAAAAATGGCATTTACCAGGTTTTGCCTTTTCGACAACCGAGAGCTTAAGCCACTCCTCGAAAACGGGAACGGGGCAACTTAAAGGAGATGAGTTTGTACGCAATTAAGCTACGTTTACAGTCCTACAAATTTCACCTACACGTTTCCAAGAGGGTAACTTCACCTGTTCATTCCCATTGATTAGATAAAATTTTACAAGAGAATTATTTTAGGTCACGATAGACTTAACATAGGCATTTTGTGGCCTACAACGCGTAGGAGGGGGTGGCGAGCCTTTTATGCCACCTAGGAGCAAAGAAACACGGCACCCCACACAAGGAGAACGCAACCCGTCAAAAGTCGTACATTTTATTGTGTACAGTTATCATTGGTTAAACGCTTTAGCGCCTGCTGCCGTCGGAGGGGGAAAATACGGAAATTGTCTTAAAAGGAACCACCTATTTCATTTAGTTTTTCACTCGAAGATCTATTTGGTCCGAGTTTCGCGTCTTTTTGTTTGCTCGAAGACCTATCGGTACGAGCTATTAGTAAGTTTTTCAATTTCTTCAAATTTGTTTAGGGTTTAGCTTTATTATCCCTTTTCATAATGGACTAATCTACTTATTATCTAATTTTATCATCCTTAAGAATACTTGAGCATCCCCAACCCGACCGACCTAAAAAAGAAATCGATTGCTCAACTATTAAAAGGTATGATCTAAAATATTTGTATATTAATCAAAAAGGAGAGCTACATCACAATTTAATTTCCATAAATATTTAAAACGTTTTTACTATAGTTTTGAAAATTTTTGGTTTTGCGCGTTTCACTGCACCAAACGTTTAAATATTTCAATTGAAAAAATACCGAACTAGCCAATCAAAGGTGTTTCGACGGATATAACATTGCCTTGGTGTTTTTGGGCTAATCCATAATTTCAAAAATTACAAAATAAAGCCAATTTCGGTATATTTACTAATTTCAGGAGTGGGAGTTCAAAATTACGATTTTTAGTATCAAGCCATTGGCGTCCCCCAAAACAATTTAAGCGCCCCCGAGTTTCGGCGCCTGGTTACGGGCCTGAATGAACTTGTAAAAATATCGCCCAATGCAGCATTTCAATGGCTCCAAATATAAACAGGAATTGAGATAAAAATATTTTCTGTCGACTTTGATGGTGGGGGGAAAAAACACATTCTTTTGTAGTTTCACGGTTTAGACTCTCACAAAGAACTATTACGCGTACATTGCGCCATCTAGATGAAAGTTTGGGCGATAAATAGGAAACGAAAAGTGTGTGCTTTTTTATCGTTTTCCGATATTTTCCAATATACCCACTTCTTTGACTTCTACGTACTCTGGGATTGCTTCCCCCTAAACCATTCCTCCCCCCGCCCGGCAGCAGTTAAAGGTATCGAAATCTAGCCGCATACTGCAATTCAAGAGCTAAAAGGGTTTACGTTATTTATGGGCAGGGATTTAAATCTAGCCGTACATTTTCAACCCCTTATCGTTTCAATTGACATCAGAGCCATCTTGTGGCGGGGGGAAACTGGAATGGTATTTTTCAGACGAAAATCCTCCAGAAAAAATTCCAAAACTTTGCTCAGGAGAGGCCTCTGATGGCGAATCAGCTTTCAGAATGCTATAAATACTTTAGCAGACAGAAATATTAAGATTATATTTTTTATTATATTTTTAAGATTTTTTTTGTTAAATAATAATTAAGTAACTAGTAACATTTTTTTTAATCTTTTTTATTTTTTTTGGATTGTTGGAGTTTTAGGTATATGCAGGGTGTTTCTAAAGGTTATGCAAAAATGTTAAGGAGTTGTAGGGGGTGAGTTGAGAAGTATGCCTGTTTTTTCCTCATTTTCCTACGATGAGTGAAAAGAGCGCCAGAGAGCTTCAAAGTGTGGCCTACTAGCCCCTCGAAGTAGGCTGCAACGAGGGCAAAACCAAGCAGCAGGGACTTTAAATACTGTTTAAGTTTCCTTTTTTACGCTGGTTACCTCGATTTGTTTACAAAGTCCTTTTTTACCTATCACACGAACCCAAACCTTAATGTTCGCATTTCCCTGCTGCTTGGTTAGGCGCTTGTTGCAGCCTACTTCCAGGGGCTAGTAGGCCACACTTTGAAGCTCTCTGGTGCTCTTTTATAGGCCTAGGTTTTTTTCTGTCTGTCCCCCTTTAAATTAACTTAGTGGAGCAAAAATACCCTGGTGGTAGGCCAAACGCTGAACATGTTGGCCTAATTTAAAGGGGGACAGGCAGAAGAAAACTTAGGCCTTTAACTCATCGTAGGAAAATGGGGAAAAAATTCATACTTTTCAACTCATCCCCTACAACACCTTAAAATCTTTACATAACCTTTTGATACAACTTGTATATTTGTACGGGATTTTTCAGACTCCAAATATCTTGAAATTAAGAATTTCTATAGATTTTTCTAACAACGAATAATATTTGTATAAATTCTACGTTTCATTATGTTGGTAGTATTTGTAGTTTTGTGTTAGATCATAATTAAAAAACCAAACATTATTTTTTAATTATAATATTTGAATAGTTTCTGGGGATTAAATTCTCACATTTAAATTAAATCCGTGTTTTTTTAAAAATTTCTAAGATAACTAATTTTTTTTTTAATTTTTGAAAGTAATCCTTTTTAATTAAAAAACAGAAAATAATTTTAATTAGTATTTGGATTTTTTTAGGAATGAAGTCGACCAATACACGTCAGATAGTCCTACCACATAGAATTCGAAAAATTAAGTAGAAAGTTTTTGATTAACATTTTGTTGTTACTGAAAGAAAAATAATTTAATTATAATGGGAAACGGAGTTAGTGAAATATTTTCTCGTATTCAAATTACCTTTTCCGTTAAGAAAGTAAAGTTAGAAACGGATTTCAATGAATATTTAATATTAGTCTTAGACAAAATATTAGTTTAAGAATACTAAGAGCATATAATGCCCAAGGCCCAAAAAATAACGAGTAAAGGGAAAATTGTAATAAGACATAAGACGACATAACTAAATTTGTACCGGAGAACACCTGGTACCTGATCCGATCCCCCGCCCCTTACCGCGGGCGGCTTAGAACTATAGTGGCCGTGTTACCGCTTCGCCGTCTGGCGGCGATATTAGGAACTACGCTCGGAATACAAATGGCATATTTACCGGCGAACACAACCGGATTTAACTTCCGGTAGACGAGAAATACTTGCTCCTCAGTTTTCCCTCTTTACTCGCCCAAAGATAAGTCAACATTTTATGGACAAATTTGTTGCTGGGCGCCATCTTCGACACGACCAACCAAAATGTTGTCGGGATTTAGACCAAAATTGGTGTTTTGACGATTAATTAATACCTATTTTATCACAAAACTATATAACAAATTAACATTGTAAAATATTCAAGATAAATTTAAATTCCCTGATTTCTTAAAAATTCTTAAAAGTTCTTAACATTTGCCGGATTTTTTAATCCTATTCTTAAATTCCCTGATTTTTTACAAATTCTTAAAAGTTCTTAACATTTGCCGGATTTTTTAAGCCTATTCTTAAATTCCCGGATTTTTTAAGCCTAATCTTAAATTCCCGGATTTTTTATAAATTCTTAAAATTTCTTAACCTTTGCCTGATTTTTAAGCCTTTTCTTAAATTCCCTGATTTTTTACAAATTCTTAAAATTTCTTAACCTTTGCCTGATTTTTAAGCCTATTCTTAAAATCCCTGATTTTTTACAAATTCTTAAAATTTCTTAACCTTTGCCTGACTTTTCAAGCCTATTCTTAAATTCCCGGATTTTTTATAAATTCTTAAAATTTCTTAACCTTTGCCTGATTTTTAAGCCTTTTCTTAAATTCCCTGATTTTTTACAAATTCTTAAAATTTCTTAACCTTTGCCTGATTTTTAAGCCTATTCTTAAAATCCCTGATTTTTTACAAATTCTTAAAATTTCTTAACCTTTGCCTGACTTTTCAAGCCTATTCTTAAATTCCCGGATTTTTTATAAATTCTTAAAATTTCTTAACCTTTGCCTGATTTTTAAGCCTTTTCTTAAATTCCCTGATTTTTTACAAATTCTTAAAATTTCTTAACCTTTGCCTGATTTTTAAGCCTATTCTTAAATTCCCGGATTTTTTATAAATTCTTAAAATTTCTTAACCTTTGCCTGATTTTTAAGCCTTTTCTTAAATTCCCTGATTTTTTACAAATTCTTAAAATTTCTTAACCTTTGCCTGACTTTTCAAGCCTATTCTTAAATTCCCCGATTTTTTATAAATTCTTAAAATTTCTTAACCTTTGCCTGATTTTTTAAGCCTATTCTTAAATTCCCCGATTTTTTACAAATTCTTAAAATTTCTTAACCTTTGCCTGACTTTGCGGAGTGGTTAGCAATTTCGCCTCGCAGCAAGAGGAGCCGGGTTCTATCCCAGCTAGTTATGGTTTCCCCTTCCCATAAAAACTTGCTGAGGTTAACGGTAATAGTAAGTGTACGGAGCTGACGATTGGCTCGCGTGGCATGAAGGGATTGCCACCACCCTCCTACGCATTGTAACCCGGCCACCTGTTACTTGACCACGCACAAGCAACATTGCTTATGTGGGCCTTGGTATTAGCTCTATTAAAAAAAACACTAATATGAATAATGTTTTATATTTCGTTCAAAAGATGGCGTTCTAGACCCTAAACAAGATTAACGCTGAAATGGGGCGGGGCATCGGTATAACAACGTAAAACCGAAGCTACAATCTGCAATTCTAGCCTTTCTAGGTTCTCCTTTGCGATTTTAATATGCAAAGCGGATACTTTTATATTCGATGTTATTTATTTTATTTTCTCTTTTAATTAGTAATTTGAACTTGAGAATTTGCGCGTTTGTGAGAAAAGAACGGTAGGTGTACGTGCCCTAGCGGCGCACACCGAAATTAAAGAGCGAAAGTCAAGCAAGTCAAAATACGTCACTTTTCAAAGAAATTATAAATCAAAATCTTTATTCTACGTCACTGATTCGAAGGCCAAACACGAGCGTTTTAATGGCATGGTCGATATAAACTTGTTACCATAGCAACGAAATTATTCCACGCTCACCATCAACCTATTTCTATTAATATATTATTATTGTTTTTATGCTAGGTACTAAAGAAAAACTCGTTTTTATCAAATTGGGATTTCTAAATTTACTTGACGTTTCAGTGCCTTAGTTGCATATCAGATAACTGGATTTAAATGGCTTCAGCAGGTACGTTTCGGAAATCAATACGATTCGGTGGCTAATTTGCTTTTTATTTTGTACGTTTATACTAAAATTTAAAAGAAAAATAGCACCCAAATAATATTAAAATCATTTTAAATGAATTTTTACTAAAAATAAAGTTATTCAATTTTCGTAGTAATTTTTTTAATATAAATAAATTTTTATTAAAAATCAAGTTATTCAATTTGTTTTATTTTTAAATCTAAATAAACTTTTATAACAAATGAAGTTTTTTATTTTGGTAATTCTTTGAAATTTAAATAAATTTTTATTAATAATTAAATTTTTAATTTAGTATTTTTTGGAAATTTAAATAAATTTTTATTTAATGATTAATTTTTTAATTTAGTATTTTTTGAAATTTAAAAAACATTTTTATTTAATGACTAATTTTTTAATTGAGTATTTTTGAAATTTAAATACATTTTTATTTAATGATTAATTTTTTAATTTAGTATTTTTTGAAATTTAAATACATTTTTATTTAATGATTAATTTTTTAATTTAGTATTTTTTTGAAATTTAAAGAAATTTTTATTTAATGATTAATTTTTTTAATTTAGTATTTTGGAAATTTAAATTCATTTTTATTAATGATAAATTTTTTTATTGAGTATTTAATCATGATTAAATTGATTTTCTTCGGGACAAAAATGTACACAAAGAAATTTACCGGTTAATATTTCGGAAAATGATTAAAAAAACATGTATTATTCGGAAAATTTGAGCTTTTTATCGAGAAAAACGTCGTTTCTCCGATTAATTTTACAAATTTATCAAAAAATTAATCGGATAATACGGAAATATAAATTACTTAATCAAAATGTTTTACGAATAATTTTGAGAGCTTTATCTATTGAATAAAAGTTAACCATCCCCGACCTCTATGAGTATTTGTTTTTAAATTTAAATAAATTTTCGTTTAATAATTAGTTGATAGAGATACCTGATTTTGGAACTAAGATATCGTTTCGTTCTCAGGTATCGCTTTGAAGTTCAGGCGAGGAAGCGGCGGGCAACGTGGCTTTTCGAGAGGACTCCTCTGTCGACGAAAATTAGCATAAATTGAAATATAAAGAAAAGAGAGGGTCCATTTCGGGATCCTCTCCTGTCGTTAGTGGTCACCCACTTATTTCAACGGCGAATTAATGCCCCCCACCCGATTATGAAGATTCTCATTTTTGAAGCACTAAATTAAGAAGGGAACTATAAAGCTCCTATTAAAGCACAGAGAATGGGCCCGATTTTGAAGACGCCATTACTCTCCCCTCCCTAATTTGCCGAAATTCGGTCCCTCTCAATTAGACTTAATTTAAATATTGAGTCGCTCCCCGTACTCGGGTTTCTCTACTAATAGAGCTAATTCGTACACGATTATACCTGTCATTAAAGGACCCTTATATTTAAATAATAAAACCTAAGACGTCAGTGCTAACTCTTCCCCCGAATATCGACGTAACTAATACGCGTGGGTGAATATACACTTACTCACTTAGGTATGATAGACTTCTGGTTCGTTTATTCCCATTCGACCGAAATCCCATTCGACCAAAATCCCATTCGACCGAAAGAATTTTAAAATGTAGCCCAATTGGAGGGGTGATTTGGTATTTTATTTATAAGGTATGTACTATCGAAGATCCATGTTTAGGTTAGGTTAGGTTAGGTTAGGTTAAAAATAGCAATTTGTATCTTTCTTTTTATTAAGACGGAATAAATAATTATTATTGATGTATAAATACCCTCCTTTATTAGCTATCCGCTCCATTGCAAACGACTTCAGTAACTAAATTGAAAACATAGCAAAAGCCAATTTATATAGCAGCGTTCGGTCGAATGGGACACATAAAAACCGCACGTTTCGGCGGAATTCGGTCGAATGGGACACCTCAAAAACCGCCTTCGGTCGAATGGGATTTCGGTCGAATGGGACTAAAGCTTCTGGTTACAGAAATATTCACGGTTTTTAAACTTTGATCTCATTTTTGGAAAGGAGAAAAATTATTAAAATGTAAACCGTATTCTCTTCGAAATTGAAAAGTTTCATATTGATTTGTAACTGAATTCTATTACCATTAATGTATTAAATGTAATTAGAGTGCCGAATTTAATTTAAATGGATTGTTTCTAAAATTTTATTACGTTTTTTGTTATTTTTTCAAAGGGCAATTTTTCTTTAACTTTACTCGTTTTACCTTAGCGCATAAATGTCGTAACTTAAAATGTTGTTTTTCCAGAAACAAATGGTACTAGTGGCTTTCGAAAATTATAATTCAATCGATTGAAAGCTACGGTAGGTTTGAAATTAAAATTTTCATTAAACGAATAGGGTATTTTAAAATGTTTTCAGCCCAGAAAACGTAAAATGTGAACCAATTTTCTTTCGCGAAAAAATGTGAGATACGATATTTCTTCCCTCAGTTGGCTATATAATAAATAATGCATAACACCATTTGATAATATCATAGTAGTATACTCGCGTTGATTTAAAAGGACTCCCTCTATTGTAAACAAGAGGAAGCTGGGTTTATTTTTTACTTTCTATATTGCTCTTTGTTTTGAGTATATTATTTTGGGAGTAAGTGCGTTTCGGTTCTCTGTTTTAGTCCTGGAAACTCAGAATGACGTTAGCGGGGTCTGTGGCGGCCCCATCGGGGGTGTCGTGCCCTCCCCCCGAACAAACAAGAGACGGAGATTCATCTCCAAATGGAATATTTGTGTTCCGCAGTAAAGAGAACAAACCGGGTAGGCGCAAAGGGGCTTTACATTTTATTCCATTTTCGACTGTTTCTTGCCGAGGTTTTTTTTATTATTTATCGAAATTGGATAAATATTTTTATATTTTTTTGATCGTTGTTTCGTAAAGGATTTCAAGAATTGTATTCCTTTAATATTTGAAAACATTGTTCGGTAATAAATTGAAATAAAATGGTTTACTTGGAAATTAATGATAATACCAAGAATTTATTAAAACGGCCCAACAACAACGGCCCAACAACAACGGCCCAACAACAACGGCCCAACAACAACGGCCCAACAACAACGGCCCAACAACAACGGCCCAACAACAACGGCCCAACAACAACGGCCCAACAACAACGGCCCAACAACAACGGCCCAACAACAACGGCCCAACAACAACGGCCCAACAACAACGGCCCAACAACAACGGCCCAACAACAACGGCCCAACAACAACGGCCCAACAACAACGGCCCAACAACAACGGCCCAACAACAACGGCCCAACAACAACGGCCCAACAACAACGGCCCAACAACAACGGCCCAACAACAACGGCCCAACAACAACGGCCCAACAACAACGGCCCAACAACAACGGCCCAACAACAACGGCCCAACAACAACGGCCCAACAACAACGGCCCAACAACAACGGCCCAACAACAACGGCCCAACAACAACGGCCCAACAACAACGGCCCAACAACAACGGCCCAACAACAACGGCCCAACAACAACGGCCCAACAACAACGGCCCAACAACAACGGCCCAACAACAACGGCCCAACAACAACGGCCCAACAACAACGGCCCAACAACAACGGCCCAACAACAACGGCCCAACAACAACGGCCCAACAACAACGGCCCAACAACAACGGCCCAACAACAACGGCCCAACAACAACGGCCCAACAACAACGGCCCAACAACAACGGCCCAACAACAACGGCCCAACAACAACGGCCCAACAACAACGGCCCAACAACAACGGCCCAACAACAACGGCCCAACAACAACGGCCCAACAACAACGGCCCAACAACAACGGCCCAACAACAACGGCCCAACAACAACGGCCCAACAACAACGGCCCAACAACAACGGCCCAACAACAACGGCCCAACAACAACGGCCCAACAACAACGGCCCAACAACAACGGCCCAACAACAACGGCCCAACAACAACGGCCCAACAACAACGGCCCAACAACAACGGCCCAACAACAACGGCCCAACAACAACGGCCCAACAACAACGGCCCAACAACAACGGCCCAACAACAACGGCCCAACAACAACGGCCCAACAACAACGGCCCAACAACAACGGCCCAACAACAACGGCCCAACAACAACGGCCCAACAACAACGGCCCAACAACAACGGCCCAACAACAACGGCCCAACAACAACGGCCCAACAACAACGGCCCAACAACAACGGCCCAACAACAACGGCCCAACAACAACGGCCCAACAACAACGGCCCAACAACAACGGCCCAACAACAACGGCCCAACAACAACGGCCCAACAACAACGGCCCAACAACAACGGCCCAACAACCCTTACTCATAAAATATTTGAGATAGGATAAATCCAGAAAAGATGCAAACTTGGACTAACAAAATTACTTTGGGGAAATTCAATTTAAACTATTTTTAAACTAAAATATTTTTAATTTTAATGCACATTAATGCTTTCTATAGTAGCAAAAGCAATCCTTTGAAAATAAATAATATACAGATAAATAAATAAATAAACCTACTCCCAGAAGAATAACGAAATACATACGACTGTTAAGTTCGGTATAACATTTGGCCACCAGCCAAATAACGACTGATGATAAAAAATAATCTGTATATTTCACGAATTTCCTATAAAATAATAGGTGATTATGAAAAAGAATTGCGCGCAGAGGCTCACGGGAGTTGGTTATTTTTTGACAAAGCGTCGGCTGCTTAAATTCGTCTGCACCTACCGAGGCCCGCGGCCGTCCGCGTTTAGTAAAAAGCACCAACCATGGATTGATTGTTTGAAAATTTAGTATTTTTTAAAATTATTTAAAATACATAAAGTTAACAAATTTATTATATATTTTTTTTATTTCTTATAGTTCTAGACCAAGTATTGATAAAGAAACAAGCCCAATTTTAATAGAAGACACATGGTTATATTTACATACATGTTTCCATTATTCCTGAAAATGAATTAAAATCAATTTGGATAGAATTTAAAAATATTTCATTTAATAAATCAATTACCTTAAATTAACGACTTTGCAAACTTCTCTCAAAACGAAAAAGGAAAAATTGAACAATGAAATAATAGAAATCTCGCTAACCCTTGCCCAACTAGCCAGACGAATTTACAAAAAGGGCCAATTTTGATACTTTCAACTTGGTAGTACTTAACCAAATCACGTGACCACCGATATTTTTCATAATCACCTATTATTTCTATCATAGTAACGGAAATCCTCAATATAGTCATTCTCTCGACAGTATAAATAAAATCTTATTTTCAGCTTTCGAGTTTTTAATATTGTTCAAGTAAAATTAAATAAACACACGAACATTTTGCGTAAGTAATTTTTATTTATAATAAAAACCGATATATAATATGCAATATACAATGATACAAAATTATCGAGAGTTTTTTTTCTATAAAAGGTAAATAAGGTCCATCTGAATTGTTCGGGGCGATGTGTAAAAACAGTGGTTGCAGTTTCTTGAATTTTGGAAAAAGGTCAATTTTTATTAACACCTGTATTCGAATTCGTGTAAGTGTGCACGGTGGCCACGGTGGCCACGGTACCTGGAATTCCTGGAAAAGTCAGGGAATTTGAATATGGCTCTAAAATCAGGGAAAGGTCAGGGAATTTAATTGTGGTTGCAAAGAGGAAACTTTTACTAAAATATACGTAAAAATTACAAAATCTTGGCACAAAATAAGTCAGGGAAAATCTCCAGAGATGGTTAGGGAAAACCGGGAAAAGTCTGGGAATTTGATTGAGAAAAAAATGTGGCAACCCTGGTGTGTTTGTAATGTGACGTGTGTGGGTCTTGTGTTGTGACGCGTGTGTTGGTCTTGTGTTGTGACGTGTGTGGGTGTTGCGTTTGTGACCTGACCTGTGTGGGTGCTTGATATGTACAACTCCTATTTTTTTACTCACTTGACGAACCGAGCGCTTAGGGTTGCGGTAGTGTTTCCATTAAATGTTCATGATTTACGTCTTATTATCAACTTGCTATAGCATCGCGCGGGTTTCGAACCAGAGCACCATTGAAAAATTGAAATTCAGCCTAAGAATTTTACATTTTGATTCTTATTTAAATATCGAAATTTCGTGTTCGATTTAAATTATTGAGTAGAAGACACTCAAAAGCTGTAGCTTGTCTATTCTATAAAACAAATCCGGCGATCGGGGTTTAAACCCGGTCCCTCCAGCGTGACAGGCGAGTGTTCTACCACAGAGCCACCGACACATATTTCGCTGCAACGATATTTAGAGCAACAGCTTTGGCGAAAGTCCGTTTTCCTTTACGCTTTTATAAACGTATTAACGTCAATTTATTCTAAAATATTTTTAATATTTATAAATTAAATTAAAATTAATTAATTATCTAATGTAATATATAATTAATTAATTTTAATATATAAATATATTAAATTAAAATTAAAATTAATTAATTATCTAATATATATATATATATATATATATATCCATATATATACAAACAAACACTCATATTAGATAATTAATGAATTTTAATTTTAATTTAATTTATAAATATAGAATAAATTGGCGTTAATTATATATATATATATATATATATATATATATATATATATATATATTATTGTCCGCTTCTACAGTTTTCAACTTAGGTCGACCACATTTGGTATACTATCTCACAACTTTAATTAATTGAATTAATTTAATAATTAGGTATTTCCGCTATATACAAGATACTACACTTTGGTCTTGCCCAAAAGACCGAGTTTCTTAATTATTAAGGCAAACACACGAAAAACCTTAAATTATTGCAATTGTTTTTAAAAGCCTTCTTCTATAGACACTAGGCAAAATTATAAAAGGCAAATTATTATGTAATCAACGTATAATTGGTTGATATTTTCATTAACCAGTTGGTTATATTGGGTACGGTGCTAATGCGTGGATAAGTTATTGCAGTGTTATATTGAGTTTCATTGTGTCACAAATTCTACATTGAGCCTCTTTCATTTAACCATGTAAGTAGCCATAAATAAATTAAATTTGCAGGAGTTACCGAGTTTCTCTGTTTCGTCACTGGCGCTGTTATCTTAGTAATAGACATAAATGATACATCCCTAGTAAATACTGGGTACCTTAGCTAGTTCTAATATAAATTCGATCGGCACACTGGGTCGAACCCGTATAATGTTTATAGCGGGTGGATTGTTAACCGCTGAGCCATCGTAAACTATGTCGCGGTGTTCGAAATAAAATATATCATAACCAACTGTTACGAGGACAGTTCGCTGGCTAACTTGATATTTAATTTTACTTAACGTAAGGTAAAGTTTTACTTCATGCTTTTAAAATTCAAATATTGTTGTAATTTTTCGTAACTTTAATTCTGCAATTAACAGAAGGTATAATTGATACCAAACAAAACTACAAAAGCACTTCTAATGAATATTAAACCCGGCTACAACAGCCCAATTTATAATTTCCCCTCCAAATGTGTACGACCTAAAGGCTGATAATACCCTTTGAATCGAATTAGCGTTTCAGATTGGATTTAAGAATACGGGAAGTTGTACGGAAGTGAAGACCATGGACGCGACACTCCTAGAAACTCCGAAACGCGACGAACTAACCCTTCCAAAGTGCTGATTATACTGTTCTTCTCGGACAAACCATGCTACAAGATGAAGAATGGCAGTTAACTCAAATCTAATTTCAACCTTTAACGATAATTCTCGGATCGAATGGAAATTTATTCTATCGGAATAAAGGTAATGAGACTAAACTCTCGTTATAACGTTAGCAGATCTGGCTCTCCAAAATATTTAGAAGAGATCCTCCGTTTAATTCGTTTACCAGATACTAGAGGGCGCTTGTTGATAAGACTTAAAAGCGGGGTATATAGCAGTGATGGGCACCTTTTGTTAAAGAAACGCTCAGCTCGCACAACGCGCGGGAAATTTCAAGCGGTAAAAGTTTCGCTCCTCTCTTTTTGCTCTTTGTTGAGCGGCCTAATTTTCGCTCCTCTCTTCTCGCTATTATTGGAGCGGTAAAAGTTTCACCCCTCTCTTTTGGCTATTATTGGAGCGGTAAAAGTTTCGCCCCTCTCTTTTCGCTATTATTGGAGCGGTAAACGTTTCGCCCCTCTCTTTTCGCTATTATTGGAGCGGTAAACGTTTCGCCCCTCTCTTTTCGCTATTATTGGAGTGGTAAACGTTTCGCCCCTCTCTTTTCGCTATTATTGGAGCGGTAAAAGTTTCGCCAATCTCTTTTCGCTATTATTGGAGCGGTAAAAGTTTCGCTCCTCTCTTTTTGCTCTTTGTTGAGCGGCCTAATTTTCGCTCCTCTCTTCTCGCTATTATTGGAGCGGTAAAAGTTTCGGCCCTCTCTTTTCGCTATTATTGGAGCGGTAAAAGTTTCGCTCCTCTCTTTTTGCTCTTTGTTGAGCGGCCTAATTTTCGCTCCTCTCTTCTCGCTATTATTGGAGCGGTAAACGTTTCGCCCCTCTCTTTTCGCTATTATTGGAGCGGTAAAAGTTTAGCCCGTCTCTTTTCGCTATTATTGGAGCGGTAAAAGTTTCACCCCTCTCTTTTCGCTATTATTGGAGCGGTAAAAGTTTCACCCCTCTCTTTTCGCTATTATTGGAGCGGTAAAAGTTTCGCCCCTCTCTTTTCGCTATTATCGGAGCGGTAAAAGTTTCGCCCCTCTCTTTTCGCTATTATTGGAGCGGTAAAAGTTTCGCTCCTCTCTTTTCGCTATTATTGGAGCGGTAAATGTTTCGCCCCTCTCTTTTCGCTATTATTGGAGCGGTAAAAGTTTCGCTCCTCTCTTTTCGCTATTATTGGAGCGGTAAATGTTTCGCTACTCTCTTTTCGCTATTATTGGAGCGGTAAATGTTTCGCTACTCTCTTTTCGCTATTATTGGAGCGGTAAAAGTTTCGCTACTCTCTTTTCGCTCTTTGTTGAGCGGCCTAATTTTCGCTCCTCTCTTCTCGCTATTATTGGAGCGGTAAAAGTTTCGCCCCTCTCTTTTCGCTATTATTGGAGCGGTAAAAGTTTCGCCCCTCTCTTTTCGCTATTATTGGAGCGGTAAAAGTTTTGCTTCTCTCTTTTTGCTCTTTGTTGAGCGGCCTAATTTTCGCTCCTCTCTTCTCGCTAGTATTGGAGCGGTAAAAGTTTCGCTACTCTCTTTTCGCTATTATTGGAGCGGTAAAAGTTTCGCTCCTCTCTTTTTGCTCTTTGTTGAGCGGCCTAATTTTCGCTCCTCTCTTCTCGCTATTATTGGAGCGGTAAAAGTTTCGCCCCTCTCTTTTCGCTATTATTGGAGCGGTAAAAATTTCGCTCCTCTCTTTTGGCTCTTTGTTGAGCGGCCTAATTTTCGCTCCTCTCTTTTCGCTATTATTGGAGCGGTAAAAGTTTTGCTCCTCTCTTTTTGCTCTTTGTTGAGCGGCCTAATTTTCGCTCCTCTCTTCTCGCTAGTATTGGAGCGGTAAACGTTTCACCCCTCTCTTTTCGCTATTATTGGAGCGGTAAAAATTTCGCTCCTCTCTTTTTGCTCTTTGTTGAGCGGCCTAATTTTCGCTCCTCTCTTTTCGCTATTATTGGAGCGGTAAAAGTTTCGCTACTCTCTTTTCGCTATTATTGGAGCGGTAAAAGTTTCGCTCCTCTCTTTTTGCTCTTTTTTGAGCGGCCTAATTTTCGCTCCTCTCTTCTCGCTATTATTGGAGCGGTAAAAGTTTCGCCTCTCTCTTTTCGCTATTATTGGAGCGGTAAAAGTTTCGCTCCTCTCTTTTTGCTCTTTGTTGAGCGGCCTAATTTTCGCTCCTCTCTTTTCGCTATTATTGGAGCGTTAAAAGTTTCGCCCCTCTCTTTTCGCTATTATTGGAGCGGTAAAAGTTTCGCTACTCTCTTTTTGCTCTTTGTTGAGCGGCCTAATTTTCGCTCCTCTCTTCTCGCTATTATTGTAGCGGTAAAAGTTTCGCCCCTCTCTTTTCGCTATTATTGGAGCGGTAAAAGTTTCGCTCCTCTCTTTTGGTTCTTTGTTGAGCGGCCTAATTTTCGCTCCTCTCTTCTCGCTATTATTGGAGCGGTAAAAGTTTCGCCCCTCTCTTTTCGCTATTATTGGAGCGGTAAACGTTTCGCTCCTCTCTTTTTGCTCTTTGTTGAGCGGCCTAATTTTCGCTCCTCTCTTTTCGCTATTATTGGAGCGATAAAAGTTTCGCCCCTCTCTTTTCGCTATTATTGGAGCGGTAAAAGTTTCGCTAGGACTCTCTTTTCGCTTTTTTTTTAATGGATAAATTTTCGATCCTCTCATTTCCGTTTTGCACTCCTTCACAGCTCAATTTCTCTTTAATTGCCTAAAACTGCTCAAAATGAGAGGAGCACGCCCATACGCGTTGAAATATTTTAAAGGCACTCGGCCCTTGACGAAATCAACTCGTAAATCTTTCGCCTCGTAAAAGGGCCCCCTTGCTTATTCAATTACATTGAACCCTTAAATATTGCACCTACTGGCGAATCTAGATGAAGAGTATGGACCGTTCGAATTACTCATAAATTTCTTAAGCCATAAATTACGTCAATAGTCGTTATTTCGATGATGGGCCAATGCGTTCGGCGTAAATCTTTATAGCGCTTAAATCTCAATTTACCTCGATTTAAGAACCTTCCCAAAGTTTCGCTAAAATTTTGAGCGAGAGATTGATTAACGTCTAATTGTTATTGGCCATATTCGAGGAAAATTAGCGTATAAATTTTAAAACGTCATAAATCTAAATTGAGAATTTTGTAATATAGAGGAAAGTTGAAATTTCTTACCAAAAATTTAAATATTACTAAAATGAAAGACTCATTAGCGAAACAAGTTATAAATTACTACAACAGTGGTGGCTCCATAATTGTTGGGTTAGGGGGCCTATTAGAAGGATTTTGGTGCGCCTTGTGTGTATTGGTTTCAAGTACGGTGTAGCCAGTTACGCCAAGGCCATGTCGTACATAACTCTTTGCCAGTTAAGGTTAGAAATAAATATCTAGTTCGACGCAACATTTACCGGCCTTGGTATCCCAATATATATTTTTTAAATGTGAGTCCAAGAAGTTAATCATTTTTCTACTTACAAGATATTTAAAGCAAGTTTCGGCTCTAGGTGAAGTAGCTCTTTTTTCAACAGATGTCGCTAGCGTTGAAATCAAAACAAGATGCTGAAGCTACATTTTGACTCAAAAGGCGGGACATAAAAGTATGCTTCGCGTTGATTGGCTCGTTTGTAAATTTGTCAATAACTTCAATTATAGTAATTGTTTACAATATATTTTATATGGGATATATAATTTAGGTTGAAGTTCACTAAGCAGAGTAAAAGTGGTCTAAATATAATACCCTATAATGGCTCTCTGACGACGTTATTGTTTCGCTATTTTGAATTTTTGCTTCCGTTCCCATTAATAGATGGCTCCACCCCCTCCGCGAAAGTCATTTGTTTCGAAGATTTGGATAGATTAATGGCCATCTCTAATAACAGGGGCCTTTTCATAATACAGGTGGCAATGATAGAGCTGACAGTTGCTTTAAAATATAGTTCTAATATCGGGAGGATTGTGTGTACTGAAATGTCCGTGACATTTTGTTATTTCCTAAAGCTATCAAAATATTGCAATTTCTGTTCTTTCTGTTATATGTTATAACGTTCTGTAAAAGTTTAAGAAATTTAAAAGATTAACAACCCAAACGTTTTCGATTATTTGAAATATTTTGGGTCTGTCTGCCTATTTATATAAAAAATCATTAAAATAGAATCGATATATAGTTTCAAAATTATCGATTTTTATTTCATTTTTAAAATGTATTATTGGACGGCAGCAAAAGTACAGTACGCAAAAATTACCTTCATAATCCTTTCATTCATCTGCAAATTTAATCATAAATAAGAAATAAAATAGCAGGTTTTATAAATAAACAATGTTTGTAGAGCCTTTAAGCCTCGGTTTCAGGGTTGCCAAATGTACGATTTTGATAGTATTTTTACAATAAGTAAACTCTTAAAACGATAAGCAACCAGAAGCTGGGAAAAAACTCCAAAATTCTAAAACAACTCAGAACTTTAAATCTCTCAATCACTTTTATTAATCAGTTTTATTATTTTTGTTATCAAATACGATTCAAAACGAAACTACGTACGATAATTCGTATGTAGAAATCTCGGTATTCTCTATAGCTCTATATTAATCGCAGCTGGCAGCACTGACCTCAAAGAAAGTAGACATGTAAAAAAAACATTTTATAAACAACATCTGCATGACGTCATATTGTATATTCCAAGTGGTTATTCTGTTATTTTTGCCATGTATTAAATTATTTTTAAGATACTATTTCTTAGGAAATAATTTTTTAGGAAATCATTATTTTGGGAAATCATTATTTTGGGAAATTATTATTTAGGAAATTATTTTCTAGGAAATAATTTTTCTAGGAAATTATTTTTTTGGAAATTATTTTTTTAGGAAATTATTTTGTATTGCATTAGTTTAGAAAATTATTTTGTATTGCATTATTTTGAAAAATTATTTTTTTAATAAATTATTTTTTAGGGAATTATTTTTTAAGGAATTATTTTTAAGAAAATTATTGTTTTAGGAAATTATTGTTTTAGGAAACTATTTTTTTAGAAAATAATATTTTAAGAAATTTATTTTAGAAAATTATTTTTTAGGAAATTATTTTTTAAGACAATTTATTTAGGAAATTCATTTTTTACTAAATAATATTTTTTGAAATAATTTTTATAATATATCTAGACGTCGAAAACTAGTTATTTAGCGTAGTAGCAGACGCTATTAACGTTTGGAAGCCAGTAATATTTGCACATACTAAAGGATTATGATGGATGAAATAAAATTTACAAAAGGTTAACATTGGCATTTTAGTTCAATATACACTGTTTTGTTTGTGTACCCTATCTGCTAACACAGAGCAATTAACTATGTCTACCTTTAGAATTCTTTTCTCTAAATTGAAGGGCTCCGTTATTGACTAGGCAATATCGGCAAGTGTCTAGGGCCCGTATATTCGAATGTCCCGATTTCTAAAGGCCAATTACATTGGGACGGTTGGGACCAGTTTAGAAAACTTTGCCTAGGGCCCGAAAAACTGCTAATATTGCACATCTAATTTGAAAATAGCAGACGATAAATTATAGACGCTAGATACGTTTCCGTCGCTAATACAGCTTTAATTATTCTTCCAAAAACTTATTTTGGAAAATGATCATCTAGGACCACCTTAGGCCTAAGTCATCGAGCGCCTTTTAAAGCCTTAAACAGGAAGCCGGGTTACAATGCGTAGGAGGGTGGTGGCAAGCCCTTCATTTCGCGCGAGCCAACAGCTCCCTACACACATTATTACCGTTAACCTCTACAAGTTTTTATGGGAAGGGGAAGCAGAAGAACTCGGTGGAAAACCCCTCTAACCAGTGGGGAAAAAATAAACGTTGGAGGAGTTGTACCGAGTTTTCAACCAGATTGTTTCTTACAAAATGTTCTTGCTAATTTTATTCTACGCTTGTTAAATCGATGTGACGCGAATTGTGTAGAACAACAGTACTGTTAAGCTAAATTCACACTAACCCCTAAATTCGCTTTGTTTAGATAACTGGTTTTTAAACCCAACGTGAGAAATCGCTTCGTGTTCGTTCGGGAAGTCAGTTCGCTTAGAATCTCTTTCAAAATGACCAGGTGGGGAAGTAAAATTGATCGTATTTTCCAAAATAATGAGGATAAAATTATAAATAATGTCAAATAATATTACTATATGTATAGTAAACATGATTAACTAATTGTTTTGGGATACATTTTAGTATTTTCAAAATTCTAGTCATAATTCGAAATGACGTTAGGCCTTGGCTATAAGCGAAGCGGCCTGAATAGATTAGAATTATCGTCGGCGGTCAAAATTGCCATTCAAACCGACCTAAACTGGGTTTTAGGCTCTAGTGTGAACGTGGCTTTAGTGTCGTAAATATTGTACCTGCAGAGGTAAAATGGAACAATAGCCCCGCCACCCCCTTTGCCCCCCTTTCTCGACCCCCCTTAAAGTACTTTTTCAGGAGATTCCAATGGTTCGAAAATTATTCCCCGCAAAGCATTATTTAAAAAGTTAATTAAAAAATGCCCAAAGACTATACCTTGGCGGCTGACGGCGCCACGCACTCATGTTGGATGAGGTAGAACTGATGACGTGGACGATTCTTTAAATTCCTAGATTTTAATACTTTTTGGATAACGTAGGACAGATGACGAAAAAGGAGAAGGCTGAAATGCCAAACAGTACTAACTTTTAAGGGTTGGGATTTTTCCCCGTATTTCAGCGCATTTAAGGCTTTTTAATCATACTATGTCATATTATATGTCTTCTGTGTGATGTTGACTTATACCGAGGGGCAGCTCACTCCAATGATTATTAGAACACCCTCGTATGATTAAATCATGATTAGATTAGATTAAAATTAAATCTGTAACTTTGGCTGTACAAAGATTAAAAATGATTAAATAATGATTAAATTTTTTTTCGTGATTATTAGGACACCCTGTAACAAAGTGATCTGCCCCTCGACTTAAGTAAAGGCGCCTGACGGCGCCGCGCACTCACTTCGTTCGAGCGCTGGGGGCGCGCGGCGCCTCCCCAGCCCCATACTAAAAAAGCTATGGGCCATCTATAACGCAACCTAGAGGACAGCACCAAGCCTGACGCATCAAGTATCGTCAACCCGATATTAATACAACTAACCTAATAATATAAATAACCTAACCTATTTTCCCCACCAAAACCCCTAAAATTCGTTGAAATACCGCGAAAATACCGAAAATAGTAAGTTAGTAATGTTTTGCATGTCCACATTTTTCTTTTTCGTCATCAGCCCCACGTTATCCAAAACGCATTAAAATCTAGGAATTTAAAGGATCGTTGAATACGGTTTGGGAAATGTTTCTTTCCTACCTATATAGTAGCCCACCGTCATTTTAATCCTTTAACTCCACGTCTACTACAGCAGCATATTTCGAAAATATTGTGGTCCTACTGGCGCCATCAGCATATTTCGCGAATATTGCAGTCCTACTGGCTCCATTACCACTCCCAATAAATAAAGAAAGGCTGATTTTCGACCGGGAAAAAACGGCGCGACGGCGAGCTCTCTTCGCCGCGGAGTGAATTCTACGCCCCGAACCGTTTGGTTCGTACATCTTTAAATTAGAATATCTTTAAAATTAATTATTTGCGGCTTATAATTTTTGCACCATTAGATTCCCCTTAATAAGTACGTTGGTATGGTGTAACTAAAAAGTGGAAACTAGGTGGCGGGGCTATTGTTCAAAATAGCCCCTGCGGATCCACGGTCTTTAAAAGATTTATCTAAAAACTAATAACTGTAGTTACCCCAACAAAAGGAAAACGTTGGTTACGCAAGAGAATAACCTTATCAATATAGAAGCTACTTGTGCATAAAATAAAAACTAAAATTTAATTGTTACCCTAAAGATGGCCTAAGTAAGCCGAAATTTTAGTCAGCTTTTATAATTGATTTTACCATTGTGCAATAAAGACCGTTGTTTTCAAAATTTTAGTTTATTAGTACACAGTTTTTGAAATAAAATAATTAAATTTGCATATATATATTTTTTTTTATTGAGAAGATGATCAACTAAGCTGATCTAAATTTAGTAAGACTTAGGCTTAGCCTTCTTAATAAAATAAATAAATATATGCAAATTTAACGAAATATTTTATTTTAAAAACTTTAACCACGCATATAGAATTGCTAACAAACTAATATTTCTAATTTCATTAGTATACCTTCTTGGTAAGAGAAATATCATACGCTTCTGATATCACGCAAACAATGGTTTGGGAAGCGCAGCTTCGATAATTCCCCCTCTGACCTTATCCGATTATTTATTAGTCCAGACGAAAATTTCAATTAACCATAGAAATCCTTTTCCAGAATGCGAGGAATTCGGCAGCCAGAGAATCTCAGAATTTCGCTTTTTAAAATGCCAAAGATGTCGGCAGATTTAAGGAGGAACCGGAGTGCGTAGGGGTTTAAGGCCCCAATCCTTCAGGGGGGGGGGGGGCGAAGTGGAGTGTGAAGACGGCTTTCACCCCGGGCCTAATTAGGACAGGAGGACCCCCCTTTCAAACACGTATTTCACCCCATTTCGCCTTTAGTCTAGAAAGTTAACTTTTATTTTCCAAATGAAGCTATTTGGAATTCAACAGGCGACGTACGCTGTAAAACATAAAATAGCTCTCTCGGCGTAACTGGCGCCTCCTCGCGTGCGAAGGTGGCGTTATTTTTCTAGCCCCATTTTTAAAACTTTCCCCAAAATAATCTTTGTTGAAGAAGTCACGTGATGTCTACGATTCCAAAACCATAAATTTTATGTATTTTGCGTGCCTAAAAATAATTCACATTAAATTAATTATATTAATTAGTGTTTTATTAATAATTAATAAAACACATTTCGGTATTATTCAATTTGAACTGTCACCCCTTTCAAAGTTGCTTCTCAATTGGCGTGCCTAAAAATAATTTACAATGAATAAATTAATTAATTAATAATATACATTTTGGTATTATTCAATTTGATCTGACACCCCTTTCAAAGTTGCTTCTCAATTGTCGTGCCTAAAAATAATTAACATTAAATTAATTATATTAATTAGTGTTTTATTAATAAATAATAAAATACATTTCGGTATTATTCAATTTGAACTGTCACCCCTTTCAAAGTTGCTTCTCAATTGGCGTGCCTAAGAATAATTTACAATAAATAAATTAATTAATTAATAAAATACATTTCGGTAGTATTCAATTTGAACTGACACCCCTTTCAAAGTTTCTTCCTAAAATTCATGGGTTTAATCAGAAGTATATAATATTTTTCTTAGAAGTATACCTCAAGTAATTATAATAATAATTAGCTAGGCTAATACCCTTGGCACCATCTTAAGCGCAAGTCATCTAGCAACTTTTAATGCCTTAAACAGGTGTCCGGGTTACAATACGTAGGTTCATTTCCTAGATGGATATTATTTGCTTTTGGTCTCACTCATGATTAGAATACAAACCAAGGTTAGATTTCCCTTAAAAACTTTATTATCAAAACACCAAGCTTGTATTTATATTCAATAAATAATTTATCTAAAACTTATGATGATATTTCTTCAAAATCCCTGATTTTATTTATCTAAAAATCCAAAATAAACAAACCCGGGTCACGTAGCTGCATCGAAAAATAAAGAGAGAGAAAAAGCAAAGACTATGAAACATTTCATTGTCTTTGGAAAAAGCGTGAAGTGCCGAAGGAATCGGGCACAATAATAGCGCCTGGTTAAAAACTATGACAGTCAGAACCTCAATACCTCAATATAACCGGGCGTAGGGCACCACGGAATCACAAACCAAATTTGGTAGAACTCCGACAAAAACTATAAGAACGTCTAAAAGAGTTACCAAACAAACACATATACATACAAACATTAACTTTTATTTCTATAGATTAGACAGACAGGTTAAGCCAGAGCTAGAACACATATTATAAATATATTCTTGGGAATATATTAAGAATTTATAAATATATTCTTCGGAATATATTAAGAATTTATAAATATATTCCTGGGAATATATTCTTGAGAATATATTAAGAAATTATAAATATATTCTTGGGGATATATTCTTGAGAATATATTAAGAATTTATAAATATATTCTTGAGAATATATTAAGAATTTATAAATATATTCTTGAGAATATATTAAGAATTTATAAATATATTCTTGAGAATATATTAAGAATTTATAAATATATTCTTAGGAATATATTAAGAATTAATAAATATATTCTTGAAAAGATATATAGAATTAATAAATATATTCTTAAGAATATATTAAGAATTAATAAATATATTCTTGAAAATATATATAGAATTCATAAATATATTCTTGAAAATGTATATAGAATTTTTAAATATATTCTTGAGAATATATATAGAATTTTTAAATATATTCTTGAGAATATATATAGAATTTTTAAATATATCCTTGAGAATATATTAAGAATTTTTAAATATATTATTTAAAACATTTATAGAACTTATATCCATAAATATATTATTGAAAACATATATAGAAATTATATCCATAAATATATAATTGAAAACATATATAGAACTTATATCCATAAATATATTATTGAAAACATTTATAGAACTTATATCCATAAATATATTATTGAAAACATATATAGAACTTATATCCATAAATATATTATTGAAAACATATATAGAAATTATATCCATAAATATATTATTGAAAACATATATAGAACTTATATCCATAAATATATTTTTGAGAATATATTAAGAATTTATAAATATATTCTTGAAAATATGTATAGAATTTATAAATATATTCTTAAGAAAATATTAAGAATTTATAAATATATTCTTGGGAATATATTCTTGAGAATATATTAAGAATTTATAAATATATTCTTGGGAATATATTCTTGAGAATATATTAAGAATTTATAAATATATTCTTGAGAATATATTAAGAATTTATAAATATATTCTTGAGAATATATTAAGAATTTATAAATATATTCTTGAAAATATATTAAGAATTTATAAATATATTCTTGAGAATATATTAAGAATTTATAAATACATTCTTGAAAATATATATAGAATTTATAAACACATTCTTGAAAATATATATAGAATTTATAAACACATTCTTGAAAATATATATAGAATTTATAAACACATTCTTGAAAATATATTAAGAATTTATAAACACATTCTTGAAAATATATATAGAATTTATAAACACATTCTTGAAAATATATATAGAATTTATAAACATATTCTTAATGATATATATAAAATTTACAAATATATTCTTCATAATATGGAATATTATACTTCCTTTAAAATCCTCTGAATTTCGATATCGTTTTCACTTTACAATCAAGAACGAATGAAGCCTGCCTAGCAGTATATTAGATTTCAAAGGCATTTCCAACGCCTACATCGTATCGAGATTCCCCTTCAGAAATGTCACATCATTATCAATTGGAGATTGTAGTTAGTGATTTTCATCTGTTGAGAGGGTTTTCGAGATAATAGCCAATTGCTATAAAACCAAATGTCGTTCATTTTCAACAGTTAAATCCGTTGAATGATATCCTCGTAGCAACGTTTATTTTGCCAACTAAAGAAACAGAATGAAAATTTATTTGTTAGCGGTGATAGCGGGATTCGCCAGCCTGGTCGCCACTTCCAACCTGTCTCGGGAAGTCTACATCATTGAAAAATGGCACGAGAAAATGGTTGAGGAGTTGGTTGAAGTGGTCAACCTTCCTCAACTGCCCGAGCGTTACCTGACCGGTGGGGGGAAATTAAGACAAAATAATTCGGTAAGTTTCATTTGAAATGTTGCTCGTCAGTATTTTTAAAACGTTGCTTGTCAGAATTACCGAAATTTTACTTGTAAAAATTACAGAAATGTTGCTTGTTAATATTACAAAAATTTGGTTTGTCAGTATATTTGAAATGTTGCTTGTCAGTAAATTTGAAATGTTGCTTGTCAGAATTATTGAAATGTTGCTCATCAGTATTTTTTTTTAATTTTGCTCGTCAGTTTTTTTAAATTTTGCTTGTCAGTATTTTTTGAAATGTTGCTTGTCAGTATTATTAAAATGTTGCTTGTCAGTATTATTGAAATGTTGCTTGTCAGTATTATTAAAATGTTGCTTGTCAGTATTATTAAAATGTTACTTGTCAGTATAATTGAAATTAAATTACAATCAGTATTTTTGAAATGTTGCTTGTCAATATTTTTTGAGATGTTGCTTGTCAGTATATTTGGACATATTTTGGTCAGTTTGTCAGTATTTTTTGAAATGTTGCCTGTCAGTATTATTAAAATGTTGCTTGTCAGTATTATTAAAATGTTGCTTGTCAGTATTATTAAAATGTTACTTGTCAGTATAATTGAGATGTAATTACAACCAGTATTTTTGAAATGTTGCTTGTCAATATTTTTTGCAATGTTGCTTGTCAGTATTTCTGAAATGATTAAGTTTTAGTTTTGGTAAATTTTTGTGAACAGAGCTACATAGACTCATTTCGTAAGTCACTAGTTGACTTAGGTCTGTTTGGTTCCTTGGGTATTAGCTTAGCTGATTATTATTATTATTATTATTAAGTTTAGTAAAGTTAATTAACTAAATTAAGTTCATTTAGATAAAAGTTATTATTAAAATTAATCATATTATTATTTTAAATCAGTACTTTTAAATTAAATAAGTAATCCTAATAAATAGTGAAATCCAAACTTAGGTCTTAATTTCAAATTTCACATTAAAATTAATGTATTAATTATCAATATCAAATATTGGTCTACTAATGGAGCATTTAATATCTCTATGAATATGATATATCATACGTAACATAACCACTCGAATAAAAATCTTCCCTTTAATTAATTATTCGATAAGTCGGAATAAAATACCACCGAACTCGTCCAAAATAATACACTCGACCAAATATTACCCAAATCGACCACAATAGTAACCAAACCGATCATAATATGTTTGAATCGACCAAAATATTAACCGATTCGATCAAAATACAACTCAAATTGACCAAAATAGTGACACTCAACCAAAATATTATTAGCTCGACCAAACAAATACCTGATTCAACTGAAAATAGTGACACTCGATCAAAATATTTCTAGATCGACCCAACAAATACTCGATTCGACCAAAATAGTACCCAAACCAACCAAAATACAACCTAACAGGACTACCTGATGAAAAATAATTAGGTCACGTGCGAAAATGACCCGAAATAGAGAAATTGCGTGTAAATTTGGGATCCTTAAAATATATAATTTTCTTATGTCAAATCATATAGATAAGTTATCGTTTTTACTTGTCCAAAACATTCTCGGTTGCCATGGCAAAACGAAAGTCCAGGGTCACTTTTTACTTTTAGAAATTTCAAATTTACACTTTCAACTTCGATCAAAAACTGATTTAACCTACTCGACTATATTTACCTATCAAACAAACTATTCTAAAATACTAAATTTAAAAATATATACATATTTTCAATAACCAAAGAACCATCTACAAGTAATATTTAATTACTTTACAGCTTTCGACACCTGTATTGGGATTTTCATGGTCCAACTGCGGTCAAGCTAGTGATCCCGTCCAAGTAAAAACCCTAACCATCTCTCCAGACCCGATTAAAATTCCCGGCGATTTAATGGTCACTTTCGACGGGTCAACTTCGATCAACGTCACCGAACCCTTCAAGGTAAGTCATCGCAAATACCAATTTGATTGCTACCGCATTCACGGCGTACCTATCATTCCAGGTCGAACTGCTGATTAAGAAGAAGGTGGTGTTCTTCTGGGTGGAGATCCCCTGCGTGGACAACGTGGGCTCTTGCACCTACGACGACTTCTGCCCCCTCATTAACCAGTTCTTGACCCCGTGCCCCGCTTCCTTCGTCAAGGCGCAAGTCCCTTGCACGTGTCCCTTCAAACAGGTAAAGTGCTTAAAGGGATACTAACAAGGATAATAAAGGGTGATTTTTTTCAATCTTGAAGGAAAAATAAAATTTTTTTTTAAATCTTGAAGGAAAAATAACATTTTTTTTTAAATCTTGAAGGGAATCTAACTTTTTTTTAAAAATCTTGAAGGGAATCTAACTATTTTTTTAAAATCTTGAAGGGAGTATAACCTTTTTTTTAAATCTTGAAGGGAATATACATTTTTTTTTATATTGAAGGGAATCTAACTATTTTTTAAAAATCTTGAAGGGAGTATAACCTTTTTTTTTAAATCTTGAAGGGAATATAATTTTTTTTTTAAATCTTAAAAGGAATATAACCCATTTTCAAATCTTAAAGGGAGTAAAACCTTTTTTAAATCTTAATGGGAATATAACCCCTTTTTAAATCTTAAAGGGAATATAACCCCTTTTTAAATCTTAAAGGGAATATAACCTTTTTTTTTTTGAAGGGAATATAACTCATTTTTAAATCTTAAAGGGAATATAACCCCTTTTTCAATCTTAAAGGGAATATAACCCCTTTTTAAATCTTAAAGGGAATATAACCCCTTTTTAAATCTTAAAGGGAATATAACCCCTTTTTCAATCTTAAAGAGAATATAACCCCTTTTTCAATCTTAAAGGGAATATAACTCCTTTTTAAATCTTAAAGGGAATATAACCCGATGATAGATTTTAAGATTTAAAAAACATTTACGATATATAACTTATTTTTTTTTCTTTATAGTGTTTGTATATTTTGTCAAACCGTCGACCCCTTAATGGTATCCCCCGTCCACGTTAAAATCCACAAATATTTTATTCCTGACTAAGATATCAACCGGATTTCCAAACTGTGACGGGTGACATTTAATATTAAAATGAGTCATTCAGTCGATACCAAAATTTTGCAAATATATTCCATTTCCTCGAATCGAAAGAGCTCGAAGTGGTCGAACTAAATTTCACGCCGACCTGAATATTATTTGCCATTTTAATGATATTCATGTATCGATTGAGCTCTCTTAAATGATATTATTATTTCTGGTTTACGATAGGGTCGATACCAGATGAACCAAGGAGTGATTCCCATGCCCACCATCCCTCTGCCTTCTTGGCTCTCCAGCGGCGACTACAAACTGACCTTAAAGGCCTCACAAGCCGATCGAGAACTTATCTGCCTTTCGCTGGGTATCACCTTAGATTGAAAAACAGATAAAAACGAACCTCCCACGTTCTGGCGTTGCAACTCGTTGCAATATTGATTTCTCTTTTCGCCCTCTTTACGGATTAAGTTACATCTTTATTTCCTTAGTTTAGAAAGACTTTTAATAAAATTCCCTATTGCGTGTTAAATTTGCATAAATAACGAATCGAAAATAAAGCTAGGGATTTTTTTGTTTGTAATATTATTTTTTA
This sequence comes from Leiobunum rupestre, assembly GCF_980474605.1. Taxonomy (NCBI): domain Eukaryota; kingdom Metazoa; phylum Arthropoda; class Arachnida; order Opiliones; family Sclerosomatidae; genus Leiobunum; species Leiobunum rupestre. The sequence continues at coordinate 97,310,580 of NC_143384.1, read as the reverse complement.
AACCGCAATTTTGAAACCTTTCGAATGCACGGTTTCAGTTATGTAAATAAAATGAAAATTGGGATTTTGTTTTGATACAATGTGATAGCCCTGGGTTTAAACAAATGAAAACCGAGGATGATAAAAAATACTGAATTTGTACCAATGGGTTATGGGAGCTTTAAAATGATATTTAAATTTTTTCTATGTACGTTGATTTTATTTACATTTTAATTTTATGTTCGCATATGGTAGATTTTATCAATATTTTTAATAAAATATGAAACACCAATTTCATAGTTTTTAATAATAATTATTATGTAGGCTAATACCCAAGGCACCACCTAAATTAGGTGGCCGAGTTACAATGCGTATTGGGTAGCTCCCTACACTCACTATTACCATTAACCCCTACAAGTTTTTATGAGAAGGGGAAACCGAAGAACTCGGGGGAAAACCCCTTTCACATATTATCTAAGGTATAACTTCTTCAAAGTAATTTAATAGAACTAAAGATGTAAATATTATTTAAGTATGACAATAATAAAATTTTTCGGCTTTTTGAAACACCGCGGCGTTCAAAAGTTGAGTATTACTATCTCGACGAACTTTGAAATCGTGGAATGTTTGATAAAAATTGTTATCACTCAACCACCAATTAAATAAAAGATTAAACAAGGATCATTGTTCGTATCAAAATCGAAACGCAAAAACATCACCTCATTCCAGTCAAATCACAATTGTTGCCAAGCTACTTCAGTGTTTGACGTAAAAAGTCCTTTATCAAATATACAGTAAATTTAGTTTAGGTCAAATATCTAAAACATTTGGCGGAAATATACTAGGATTATATAATTAGCGAATAAGTAGATAAGTCCATTATGAAAAGGGATAATAAAGCTAAACCCTAAACAACTTTGAAGAAATTTAAAAACTTACTAATAGCTCGTACCGATAGGTCTTCGAGCAAACAAAAAGACGCGAAACTCGGAACAAATAGATACTAACATTGCGTATATACTAATCTCCACCACTCTTCCCCTATACGGCTTTCCGTTGCTACGCAACTCGGTTTGAAATTTTTAATGTTTAGGCTTAGTTTCTCTATTCGGTGTTATAATCGCCAGCCAGATTTCCCGCACGGTACTGACGAGTCCCAAATAGGACGAAACCGGTCTACCGTTGGAATTTCTGGCTATTTTATTTAATTTAATTTAGTTTTTCACTCGAAGATCTATTTGGTCCGAATTTCGCGTCTTTTTGTTCGCTCGAAGACCTATCGGTACGAGCTATTAGTAAGTTTTTAAATTTCTCCAAATTTGTTTAGGGTTTAGCTTTATCATCCCTTTTCATAATGGACTAATCTACTTATTCGCTAATTTTATCATCCTTTAAAGGGAGTAGAACCCTCCTTGTTTGGTAGGGGGCGCCATAGCTTCTCTCTTTTCTCGCTCATGGCACTAGTCTAGAACGATAGTAGAAACACCCAATTCTTCTATTCGAGGAAGCGTGCCCGCCCTGAAAAGGTTTTCTTACTTGAAACCTTTATTGTTTCATATTTAGTGTTTATTTTTTAAATGTACCCTTAATTAACATATAAACAACAATATCCGATCTATAAATTAATTATGTTCATTATAGTTTGGATATTTATTCAAATATAATTTCTTAATAATGAGGTACGTGGTTTTAGATTCCCGAAACGGGTTCTAGTAGATATGAGAAATTAAAGCACTACCAAAGCGGGGATACTTTTAGTGGAATAATTCCTCAAAAACCACTGTATTTCACACTACCTATAACACGTGTTTCACGAATTTCCGGTAAATTTGAGACGGGAATTTCAAATTTCGCCTATTTTCTGTTCAATCCATTTTAGCAATGTCTATTTCGTGAATTTCAAGTTTTCAATAAATATTTAAGCTGCATTATTGCGTATATTTAGTATTACGCTCCTAAACAATCGTCTAATCGCACGTTTATGTACGCCAACGTGGTAATCTCGGCATTACCCGTTCTATACTTACCCTGGACTCACCAAACGGAATTTTATTTAGGTATGCCTCACTTGTAGTGCTAAAAATGAATTATTTTAATAATTTAATTATCAATTTTATGAACGCTATTTTCCAAAATTATATAACATGCACGGGTATACTTACAGGAGACTACCCGAGGTGCAACTCACCGATTTTGTTCAAACTCGGGGGTTAAGTAGGCCTTAATGAATCATAAAAATTCCCAAAGGGAAAAGTTTCGACGGGCATTAGTTTTGCCATGGCAACCAAAAATGTTTTTGACAACACAATTTCGAAAATTCCTTACCGAAAATAACATGGGATTTTGAAAAATTGTAAAAAACCTTGAAAAAATTAAAAATTTTGAAAATGCCAAAAAGAGTAAATATTGATCAAAATTGACGAAAAAAATTAAAATTGGTCAAGTTTTGATCAATTTTGATCAAAATGGGTAAAAGTGGAAAGATGTCATGTAAAACTAATGGAAATTACTTGTATGGATAAAAAACTCAAATTTGATGGCAAATCAATTGGTCTATTTATCAAATTACTAGAACAAGATAAATTTGACCAAATTTGATTCAAATGTGAAATATTGCTTAATTTTGATCAAATTTAATAAAAATTAATAAAATATAAAATATTTATCAAAATAATTTATAAATTTAATGAAATAGATAAATTTTAACAATGTCTGATCAAACAAGATAAATTTGACTAAATTTGACCAACATCATAAATATTAATTTATTATTATTATTATTTATTTGCGGTTGGTGCGGTTTGGTATGGTTGTTTTTTCGTTAACGCTCCCCGTCGTGACGGTTTCAACTCAGTTTCATTGGAAATTATGTTATTGTAATGTTTATGCGTAATGTGGAGTTCGTGTTATGGCGGTTGTGGGTGTTTAGTGTGTTGTGTTTGCATTTTGTATGTATGGGCGTTTTCTCTCTAACTTCTTCTTATTGACTTTTGGGACGGACCGAGTGCTGAGGGTTACGATTAGGGTTGTTAATTTTCCGGAAAAATAAAATGTGGAAAAATTTCCAGAAAAATTTCCAGAAAATTTTCCGGAAAATTTTCCGAATTGCGGAAAATTTTCCGCAAATCGGAAAAATAAAAAAATTAAACATAAATTACTTTTCAAGGGTTTTTAATGTTTTAAACTTTTTATCGATTTAAAATGACTAATATCAGTAAACATACTACAAAACATTAAAAGTGTTACATTTCAACCAGTTTAAACTAGTCTATAGGTTTAGTTTTACTTTTAGATTAGAAAAAACTATATATTAGACAAATCATGGAATGAAAACGTTTTTAATATTTTTCGGAAAAATACGGAAAATTTTCCGGAAAAAGGCCTCGGTAATTTTCCGGAAAAGTTTCCGAGCGGGAATTTTTCCGACTTACAACACTAGTTACGATAAACGTCTCAACGTCCAAATGGCAGGGTTTCCATCAATTGTTTACGGTATTCGTCTTAGTAACAATTTGCAATCGCATCAGGCGGGATTTGAACCCGAGACCTCCTGTTTGACAGGCGGACGTTCTAACACGGAACGACCGACACTTATTACGCTTTATCGAAAATTAGACCTTCAGCTTTATCGGAAGCGTTTATTACAAATTAACAGTTTATAAAATTTTGGTTGTTATTAAATAGAACGAAATTTCGTGTTCCATTTAAATTATTGCATCGAAGTAATTCTAATGTAGCGTATTCTCTGTTGATTAAAAACGAAAGCGCCGCCCAGGTTTCGAACCCGAGCCCTCCTGCATGACAGGCGAACGTTCTACCACAGAACCACCGATAGATGTGACGGTTCTTTGAAAATTATAAACTCAGCTTAGCGGAAGAGTATTTTAATGGTTTTTAAAGTCGAAATTTTTTACGTATGAAATTTTAAAGGTCAAATCTTGTTTTAGCGCAGTCAGCCTAGATAAGAGGGTCCACTTTGTTAGTTTTTTGTTATTTATTTACGGGTTTTATTATCGACCTATATATAGTTGTGTTAATGCAAAGGCAATAATTTACCGTGTATTGCTTTAAGAGCTGTCGGTTAGTCAAGTGGCTCTCTGTCCTTTGTACATGGTAAGGTTTTTGCTTCTTGTAAATATATTTGGTGTGGATATTTGGATATCTACGATTTCTAACGAAGTCAATGATTTCCTGGGTGTGCGAGTCATTATATGATATTGGAAATTGGATGGTATTGGTCTTTTTCATGCGGTATGTGTTACAACGTCAACTGGAAGTCTACGAGTGTTGAAATAAAATGAGCGTTAAAGATGTGGCAAGTATTTCGTAAGCGAGAAAAATACAAATACCATCTGTAGATATTTATTTCATTAAAGTTTGCTTCGAATTATATTCAACTGATAAACTTGTACTGAAAAAAGGGTTAAATTCAATTGTGCATTGTTTTAGTACGTCTAACTCACTGTTGTAACTACTTAATTTATAATATTTTGAATAAATTAAAATCGGTTGTTTCATCTCATTTATTTTAATTTAAATTAAAATTTTATACCGGGCGGGATGGAGCCGGGATTACGATTTTAGTAAATAACTCTGAATTGCGGAGATATATCTTTAAGGGTCATCTCGAGAAATTAATAACATTAGGGACAATTCTTCCGAGGAGAGGTATATTCTGGCAAGCTTGCCAACTTGTTTAAATCGTAAAGAGACTATACACCTTTTTAAATCTTAAAGAGACTATACACCTTTTTAAATCTTAAAGAGACTATACACCTTTTTAAATCTTAAAGAGACTATACACCTTTTTAAATCGTAAAGGGACTATACACCTTTTTAAATCGTGAAGGGACTATACACCTTTTTAAATCGTAATGGGACTATACACCTTTGTTAAATCGTAAAGGGACTATACACCTTTTTTAAATCTTAAAGGGACTATGCACCTTTTTTAAATCTTAAAGGGACTATACACCTTTTTTAAATCTTAAAGGGACTATACACCTTTTTTAAATCGTAAAGGAACTATACACCTTTTTTAAATCTTAAAGGGACTATACACCTTTTTTAAATCGTAAAGGGACTATACACCTTTTTAAATCGTGAAGGGACTATACACCTTTTTAAATCGTAATGGGAGTATACACCTTTGTTAAATCTTAAAGAGACTATACACCTTTTTAAATCTTAAAGAGACTATACACCTTTTTAAATCGTAAAGGGAGTATACACCTTTGTTAAATCTTAAAGAGACTATACACCTTTTTAAATCTTAAAGAGACTATACACCTTTTTAAATCGTAAAGGGACTATACACCTTTTTAAATCGTGAAGGGACTATACACCTTTTTAAATCGTAATGGGAGTATACACCTTTGTTAAATCGTAAAGGGACTATACACCTTTGTTAAATCGTAAAGGGACTATACACCTTTGTTAAATCTTAAAGGGACTATACACCTTTTTTAAATCTTAAAGGGACTATACACCTTTTTTAAATCTTAAAGGGACTATACACCTTTTTTAAATCTTAAAGGGACTATACACCTTTTTTAAATCGTAAAGGAACTATACACCTTTTTTAAATCTTAAAGGGACTATACACCTTTTTTAAATCGTAAAGGGACTATACACCTTTTTAAATCGTGAAGGGGCTATACACCTTTTTAAATCGTAATGGGAGTATACACCTTTGTTAAATCGTAAAGGGACTATACACCTTTGTTAAATCGTAAAGGGACTATACACCTTTGTTAAATCGTAAAGGGACTATACACCTTTGTTAAATCTTAAAGGGACTATACACCTTTTTTAAATCGTAAAGGGACTATACACCTTTTTTAAATCTTAAAGGGACTATACACCTTTTTTAAATCTTAAAGGGACTATACACCTTTTTTAAATCGTAAAGGGACTATACACCTTTGTTAAATCGTAAAGGGACTATACACCTTTGTTAAATCGTAAAGGGACTATACACCTTTTTTAAATCGTGAACGGACTATACACCTTTTTAAATCTTAAAGGGACTATACACCTTTTTTAAATCGTAAAGGGACTATACACCTTTTTAAATCGTGAAGGGACTATACACCTTTTTAAATCGTAAAGGGACTATACACCTTTTTAAATCTTAAAGAGACTATACACCTTTTTAAATCGTAAAGGGACTATACACCTTTTTAAATCGTGAAGGGACTATACACCTTTTTAAATCGTAATGGGACTATACACCTTTGTTAAATCGTAAAGGGACTATACACCTTTGTTAAATCGTAAAGGGACTATACACCTTTGTTAAATCGTAAAGGGACTATACACCTTTGTTAAATCTTAAAGAGACTATACACCTTTTTAAATCTTAAAGAGACTATACACCTTTTTAAATCGTAAAGGGACTATACACCTTTTTAAATCGTGAAGGGACTATACACCTTTTTAAATCGTAATGGGAGTATACACCTTTGTTAAATCGTAAAGGGACTATACACCTTTGTTAAATCGTAAAGGGACTATACACCTTTGTTAAATCGTAAAGGGACTATACACCTTTTTTAAATCTTAAAGGGACTATACACCTTTTTTAAATCTTAAAGGGACTATACACCTTTTTTAAATCTTAAAGGGACTATACACGTTTTTTAAATCGTAAAGGAACTATACACCTTTTTTAAATCTTAAAGGGACTATACACCTTTTTTAAATCTTAAAGGGACTATACACCTTTTTTAAATCTTAAAGGGACTATACACCTTTTTTAAATCGTAAAGGGACTATATACCTTTTTTAAAATTTAAAGGGAGTATAACCCTATTTAAATCTTCTATAAAAACTTGTTGAGGTTAACGGTAATAGTTAGTGTAGGGAGCTGTTGGCTCGATCTCGTGGCATGAAGGGCTTGCCACCACCCTCCTACGCATTGTAGCCCGGCCACCTGAATTAACGGCTTTAAAAGTCGCTTAATGACTTAGGCCTATGGCAACGTTCGTAAAAATGCTTGTCGCACTATATGGGCCTATGGTATTAGCCTAGCTTAAAAAACACATTTTGAAAAAATCGCGGGGAGTTGAAAACTTATCTCTAAAATATTTATACACTTCTGGTAAAAATAAATAATAAAAATAATAATAATAATAATAATAAAAGCTTTTTATTTAGATATCCTTTTCAGTGTTGTTCTGTTAAATAGATACCTACGATGACCATACGCCAAAATGAAACGTCTTTCTTCTTAAATAAAAATAAATACATTCTTTAAAACATTAAAATCTCTCCATAACCCCCAAAAGAGACAATCTACAATTTTAATTGTGGACCAGATATGGTTTTGGGGGAGCCATTGTCAAAATACGGATCCAGGGGGCGGTAGCAGAGTGTGAGGGATATCAGCGAGCGCTTTTAAGAAAAGCCCGAACGAAACTGAAATGTTAATTTCCCGAGCGCGAGCCCGCGTCTCGAACTTCCGGTTTGTCAACCGAAATGTCTCTCATTTCCGGAATGTAATCCGTTAGACCCTTTAGCCTTAAAATGTTCGCCTTTTAAATTATAACCATTAAAAATATACCTTCCGATCTAGGTAAAGTTGCGAACAAATCGCTCACCAAGTACTCGCTTCAGACGCCGGTAATGAAATCCAATCAGCCCGCAATCTCGTTGGTTGCCTAAAACGTACGTCTTCGGGGATAAAATCTTTCTGTTTTTAGAATTCGATTCTCTTTATGGCAAAAATCCGGATAAATTGAATTAAATCCAGACCATTTACTTTTATTGGATTAAACCGGATTTTCTTAGTTTTATCCGAATTCTTTTAAAAGCCAAATTGCTTAGCCGTTTGAGTACGTCAGATACTATTTGTCTGCTTGTAGGACTGCTTAAAAAAATTCCAATATTCCTAAATATTAGGGCCATGAAATCACTTATATTTTAATTTCATCATTATTTCTTACATTTGTTGGGTTTTTACTTGTAATTTTTAAATTTTGTAATTTTCAGTGATTTTTTACCGCATGGAGTGCTGGTTTTTAATTTTCAGTTATAATTAGGCCGCATTTTTTAGGTGGATATTTTTAAGTGGTTTAATCTGGACTTTATAGGTCGTTGCCAATTCTGCTTTATGGGCGACTAAATGAATAACTCTAAGTAGCTTTTTATTTATTTACTGGAGATATTATTCTTCCAAATCTAAAACTTATTATTTTTTCATTATGTTTGCTGGAAATCGCGAAAATGCAAAATTTCGGATTGTATCAGTGGTTTTTCTTAAGAATCGCCCTAAAAATCCTTTTTAATTAGATTAGATTTTATTTAGTCTGGCCAAGAATGCAATCAATTTAACGGAGAATATGTATCTGCAACTCTATAGCCTCGGTTTCACCACCTACAGAGATAGCTGGCTTCCCTTTCTGGAAGAAATGTGTGAAACATTACTCTAGGAAAGGTTAGAAGGGCGTGGTTTTTCTTCGGGGAATAAATAAATACAGACTTGCTACAACCGAATAAGTGTTGGTCATTTTCATTAAAGAGTCGCTCAGCTCATTCACCGCTCGCACTCGCTAGCATAATATCCGCTCACGCTTTTTGAGCAGTAAAATAAGCGCTCCTCTCTTTCCGCTCTTTTTTTGAGGGGTAAAATAAGCGCTCCTCTCTTTCCGCTCTTTTTTGAGTGGTAAAATAAGCGCTATTCGTTTGGCGCTCTTTTGGGAGCGGTAAAATAAGCGCTCTTCGTTTCGCACTCTTTTAAATAAACATTTTGCCGCTCAATTTCGCTCATAATAACCAAAGCGCTCACAATGAGAGGAGCGGTGCCCATCACCGAACCAAATCGGCCTCAATAATAACATAAGTAACATAATACCCATATTGTTTAAATGCTAATTATCTAACCGAACCTATTTCCAACACTGACCCTCCCGCCTGGCTCCGACTTGGACTCGCGACTGAAGAAAATAGTACATTATCGTCCTTGGCATTAGTATATTTCTATTTGGCCATATTTTTTAGACACTAGGGGGCACTGTGCTGAACGAAACTTTTGATTGCGCAATAACTGTGAAAATCAGTTCGGTGATAATCTAGGCTATTCGTCATACTTATAGGTATTATGTTACTTATGGTAATAAAAATAAATAAGGTTGAATTTTAATCGCGTCTTTGACCGTGCATCTAGGTAGGAAAATTTTAAGAACTGACTAATATATATATATATATATATATATATATATATATATATATAAAATTAATTTTTATTTTAAAAATTGATCACTTTGTAGGTTTTTTACGAAACGATATATATATAAGAAAATTAGTTTCATTCAATTTAGTTTGACTAAGACCCACTGGTCGAAAGCTCAAGACAGTTTCTACTTTGATAAATAATAATCCATGTGTGTCCTCCGTTTAAATTTTATTCCTAGAATTTGTCCATGGACCCTCTAAGAGGGACATTCATTTGGTCTTATACAGGCAGATGAAAATTTTCAAGGTGGGGTAGTTTTCAACCCCAATTGTGGGTAGTTTTGAAACCCAAGGTGGGGTAGTTTTCAAAATCAAGGTGGGGTAGTTTCAACCCAAGCTGGGTTTAATAAAGTTTCAACCCAAAATCGAGTTCCATTTTTAAACAACCCCAATTTTGGGCTGGGTGTATCAGCTATCCTTCCTTTAAGATTTAAAAAGGAATATAATAATAATAATAATAATAATAATAATAATAATAATAATAATAATAATAATAATAATAATATTCAGTGAGGCTAATACCCTTGGCACCACCTTAGGCCTAAGTCATCGTGCGACTTACAATGCCTTTAAACAGGTGGCCGGGTTACATTTCGTAGGAGGGTGGTAGCAAGCCCTTCATGCCACGCGAGCCAACAGCTCCCTACACTTACTATTACCGCTAACCTCGACAAGTTTTTTTGGAAAGGGGAAACTGAAGAACTCGAGTGAAAAATCCTCAACGTGGAAGGAGTAGTTCCGAGTTTTCACCCAGTGCCACAAACAGGGACCGAACCCGGCTCATAAAGGGCTTTACGGTTCTTAGTAGCTCTCATAAGGGAAATAAAGTAGAAGCATAATCTTGATAGGGGCAGGATAGAAGGCGTGCCTCTCCGCAGAGCACTCCACCTTTGATGAGAAAATAAGTGTTTCACAAATACCCAATAAATGACCCCATCATACGATTAAGGCAAAATTGATACGCTCGACAGACCTTTCGAGCAACTTCCGAACGTCAGCCGAACAACGAGCAAAGAGGACGTAGACGTTTTGTCTCCGACTTCTTACAGAGTTTCTTCTCGGCAACGCAACATGACCAGTAACAAAAAAACCCTAACCACCAACCAAAGAAAGATGGATTCGATTACACCAGCAGTTCAGCGCGATAAAATATGGTCCGACAGCGCGTGAAATGACATACTATTCTTGGATGATTGTCCGGTAAATGCGTTCTCAATTCATACATTTCTTATAAGGATATTTATGAAACGATACGGAAAGCCAGAAAATTTCAGGTATTAATCAATTTAATGCTAGCAAGATTGTATATATTTATACTTAAGCGAAAATGACTATCCGAGGGTATCATGGTCGAAATTTATCTCGACACGAATGGGGAGGGGGGAAGGAAAACCGTCACTAAGGTGGACTTCAATCGCATCCGAAGATGTCAGTTTAAGGAAACGATTCCAGGGTTGTTAAAAAAAAATTCAAAATGCAAAATGCAAAAAGTTTTTTCTATAACTCAAAATGCCAAATGTAAAATGCCAAATATTTTCTCCATAACTCAAAATGCAAAATGTAAAATGCAATATATATTCTCCATAACTCAAAATGCAAAATGTAAAATGCAAAATAGTTTCTTAGAAACTCAAAATGCAAAATGTAAAATGCAAAATATATTCTCCATAACTCAAAATGCAAAATGTAAAATGCAAAATAGTTTCTTAGAAACTCAAAATGCAAAATAGTTTCCTAGATAATCAAAATGCAAAATGTAAAATGCAAAATAGTTTCCTAGAAACTAATAATGCAAAATGTATATTGCAAAATAGTTTCTTAGAAACTCAAAATGCAAAATAGTTTCCTAGATACTCAAAATGCAAAATGTAAAATGCAAAATAGTTTCCTAGAAACTCAAAATGCAAAGTAGTTTCCTAGATACTCAAAATGCAAAGTAGTTTCCTAGATACTCAAAATGCAAAGTAGTTTCCTAGATACTCAAAATGCAAAGTAGTTTCCTAGATACTCAAAATGCAAAAGCTAAAATGCAAAATAGTTTCTTAGAAACTCAAAATGCAAAGTAGTTTCCTAGATACTCAAAATGCAAAGTAGTTTCCTAGATACTCAAAATGCAAAGTAGTTTCCTAGATACTCAAAATGCAAAAGGTAAAATGCAAAATAGTTTCTTAGAAACTCAAAATGCAAATTAGTTTCCTAGATACTCAAAATGCAAAATGTAAAATGCCAAATACTTTTTATAACTAGTAAAAACCAAATAGAAATATGGTAAAAGTGTCTGCGATATTTCCACAGCAGACGACTCTTCATTTTAAACAACCAATAGAAGGTATCACCAGAGGATTATGGGTCAAGAGACCTTGACTCCAAGTTGAAACGCCAGCTGCAGATACTACACTTCGGTTTTAGACAAAAGATTGAAACGCTTAACGTTTTAAAAGACGTATGAAGTGACAACGCAACCTAGAAAACGTGCAGGGAGAACGGAAGCAGAAACAGTCTGTGCGCAATAGAGCTACGTGATTACGAGTTTTCTAGAGTTGATTTAACCGGTCTCGATGTCCCTTTTTTCCTAAAACATAAAAACAACCGTAAAGGGAGTATTACCTCTAGAGGAATTTAGGGGTGAAATCCCTTCCCCCCTACTCTTCCGAGTGAGGGGGGGGGAATATAGGATAATTTTTGGGATGATACATAGGAGTTTTCTCGTAACTACATTTTATTACAAATGGTAGGATATTAAATTGGAGGCGATTTCATTCTGTTGCGCAACGCGTGGTCTTTTTCTTAACTCGCCACTTATTTTGGGGGAACTTGATGATGACCACCTTTTTTCAGTAATTAATTAATCGGAGATTATGGACTTTGACGTAAGTGAGGGAATTTGCGTCTGTAAAAAAAAAGCTGCTTTGGTAAAAATCGATGCTCCTGTAAAATAAAAGCAAAAATGTGCACAAACAGCCTGGCAGTCGAATCCCAACTGTGTCCCCAAAACTCCGACACGAGTAGGGGTGAAAGTCGAGTTTTTATTAGGAAATCATTCTACTCTTGGACTGCAGCGCCTCGGGTGGATTTTTTTTTAAACTTGGTAGACCCTACTAAACACCAGAAGTAATACTCCCTTTAATCATCCGTAAATGATTATTAGGTTTACATTACAGTAATAAAATTTCGTTAATAATAATGGAACAGAAAATATTCAGCGGGGAGGCAACATTTCAATAAGATGCCCAAGGTTATTTTGTAAAAAGAACCAAAGAATATAGACCCCAGGAATCGAAAGAAAAACCGTTAATGTCTCACCTCTCAAGTTGACGGGAGAGCTTCCGGCTAGGCGAATCAATAGAACCGGAAATAAGCCCGTCAACCTAGGTTTGCCTTTGGAGGCTAGGGACAAGTAAATTATACTAGATAGAGCTGCAGTTTCCATTCCTGGGGTCTAAATTCTTTGAAAGAACTATTCGACCTGCAGTCAAAACTTTGCTTCAAATTCATTGAGGATAAGATTATGTGATTAATATTATTTATCAAGAAAGAGCCACTCAGCTTCGATCCTCTCCCTCCGACAATCGATTTGAGATCGAAAGTGGAACGATCATCAATGAGACCGTTATTCCCCGATAAATCGGGGAATGATCGATCTCCGCTTCCCGCTCAGGAGAGGATCGTAAAGCTCATCCTCGTGGTTGATGGGACCTCGAATTTGGATGAACAAATTCGAGAAGATCAACTATAGGAATGATCCCTTGAAGTATGATCTTGATTAAATTTCTTTCGAGATAACATAAATGGGAAAAGAGATAACCTTAGACTAACTAAATGACCTCGGGAAAAATCAATTTAAACTATTTTAAAACGAAGATAATTAAAATTGTAGCGTTAATTAATACTGTCTATAATAATAACGGTAATCCTTTGAAATTATATAATAAATAAATGAATAATTTGAACCGCCAAAATTGAAAAACCTAGATTGAAACCTTGATCCAAATAAAGAAATATGATAAAGAAAACCATGCCAGTACTATCTATCTATTTTAAGCCCAGTTCACACTATACAAATAATTGGGCCACTTAACCGTATCCAACTGATTGTAAGCAAGAAAATTGTATAGTATGAACAAAACAAGTTGGCAAGCCAAAATATACCTCTCCTCGGAATAGTTTCTAATTTTCAGTGAAGTGTACAATGTATCGGTGGTTCTGTGGTAAAATGCTCACCTGACGTGCAGGAGGGCTCGGGTTCGAATTCCGCCCGGTACTAACGCAAATTGAAAAATATTTATACTACACCCAATGACAACAAAAACGGGCCGTTTTGGAAAAACCTTTTCCCTAATTCTAAGAAACTGCGTACGCAGCGATTACCCTTTGCCCCGAAAATGCGAACGCGTTCGCAGGCCTGACAGACAGACCCACAGACAGACAGACACGATGGTTGTATAACCCCTCCTAGGGTACAAAGTCCCCTCGGAGAGGTAAAAAGTGGGAACAATTTTTACAATTTGTCTGTTCCCACTATACAATTTTCTTGCTTACAATTAGTTGGATACAGTTATGTGGCCCAAATAGTTGTATAATGTGAACTGGGCTTCATTCGCCTTAATTTTCAACGGCATGGTATTTTATCAGAAGTAAATGAATCGAAGTTAGCAGACCGCTAAAGAAAATCCCATGCTTTTTTAAATGGAGATTTTATTGTTTTAAGTGATCAAAAACATTTTCGGTTGCTATAGCAAAACGAATGGGTAGTGCAACGTCTCTTTTTGGGAAATTTCATATCTCATATAGGTCTACATTACGCCCGACTTTGAACAAAATCGGCAATAAACACCTCGGGAACTCTCCTTTGTAAGTGCATTTTCCATATGAGATGTCCCCTTAATCGACGTTTTCAAATTTCGCGCCTTCATAGCTCCACTATCGCCATCTATCGACTAGTAGGTGATGACGTGTATATCGAATGTGGATACCCACAATTCCCTAGTGCAATATTTGGCGGGAACTAAAGGGGGTGGAACTCCGATGGATTTTCATCATGTTAAGGAAAATGCCTTTTCAAATTTGGGCCCTCTCCTATAACTTCGGTTCATTTTCTTCTGATTTTATTAAATCAGTCGTCGAAAAAATAGACGGTAAAATAAATGGGGGTGGAATTTGAAACCGTCGTTGCCACTTAAAAACTGGACACTAGCCAGGGAGGGAACACCGGATTGGTTGGTATTGGAGCATGCGCAGAGGCCAATTTTTAACTGTCGCCGAGTAACAAATATCTAAATCGTGATTCTTCTTAGAGCACGTGGCGCCATCTAAGTAAACTGACCGTTATATTTCGGGAATAAAAGCTAGACAAAATGGTTGTTTAACTGTAAATTTACCTATAACTTGAATTCTTTAAATTAAAATACAAATTATTAACTGAGATCAATCGTAATGACGTGAAAAACGGTTGAAATGATTTCAGTGACAATTAAAGTCGCGAAGCGGAGAGGCTGGCAGCCATGCTGTCACGAAACGTTTCCCCTTTTTTCGTACCCCCAAATTCAAAAACCCTTCAGAGGCTGGGAAGCCGTTGCAATTTATTTTACCGTCTATTGGTTACCACAAAATAAAAGTTTCATTATTGACAGAAAACCAGTATAACGTGGTTCATAATGTTTATTATTTCATATTTAATTTCTGGGGGCATCCCAATATATCTGATTAAATTATTCGACTTCAAAAAAGGCATAAAATCAGGCGTTTATTAATAAGAACGAAGGCGCTCAAGTACGCTTTCCAAAACATCGAAACTTGTATTTGGCCAAGAATTTAGAACGTTGAAAATGGAGCCCGATATATCCTGGTTCCGATTGAAAAAAGTACAGATATAAAAGATAAAGATTCCAACGATGTCTAAAAAATGGAACACGAATTTATGAGAATAGGACTTTCTATATTTAAAGTAACTTCGGCTCTTGTTTAAATGTTTCTTTTAGGTCACTGTATTTTTACCTCTCCGAGGGGACTTTGTACCATAGGAGGGGTAATACAACCACCGTGTCTGTCTGTGGGTCTGTCTGTCAGGCCTGCGAAAGCATTCGCATTTTCGGGGCAAAGGGTAATCACTGCGTACGCAGTTTCTTAGAATTAGGGAAAAGGTTTTTCCAAAAGGACCCGTTTTTTGTGGTCATTGGGTGTAGTATAAACCTTTTTCAATTTGCGTTAGTACCGGTCGGGATTCGAACCCGAGCCCTCCTGCACGTCAGTTGAGCATTCTACCACAGAACCACGGATCCATTGTACACTTCACTGAAAATTAGAAACTCTTCCGAGGAGAGGTATATTTTGGCTTGCCTACTTGTTTATTTTACAAGTCTAGGAGCGCGTGATGGAGTCTTGAGAAATTACGGAATTTCTAGTGCATGTACAGATCGCTAGGATTATACTTATCTGAGCTCTGTCTTGTGACGTAAGGTGAACATTTTACATTGTTATTTTTTGTTCAATTTAATCTTTGGAAAAATATTTTATGGGACTTGAAAAAGATTTTATGAGAATTGAATAACATTTCTAGATTGTTAAAGAACATTTCTACATATCGATTTGGTTAGTCCAACCCTATGCATTAAAATATCTGATTAGAAGAATTTACTATCACAGATAAATTTGGGGTATACAAAATACCATGTACATGAAAAGTGTATACATTGGTCAAACCAAAAGAAACTTTAAATATAGACTAAACGAACACAAAAACGATGTAAAAAATAATAAATTTTACTCATCAGGCCTAGCAGAACACGCAGAAAACAATCCCAACCACCAAATTTTATTTGAAAAAAGCAAAATAATCTGTGAATTAGACAACTATGTAAAATTAAACTTAAGAGAATCATTGGAGATTTTAGACCATAAAAAAACTGAAGTGACCTTTAATCGTGACGAAGGACCGAGTTCTTTTTTAGCCAACTTTTGGATGACGTAACTAATTGAGAGAGGAAAGCGGTTTACCAGTCCTCACGATTCAGTACATACCTGATGATGTTACCGAACTGTTACGAAACTAGTAGTGTTGTTTTTATTTTATGTGTATTCTTAAATAAATATCGTTTTTACTATGCCAAAGTGGTTTTAAATTCTTCTAATCAGACATTTCTACATAATTGAATAATATTTCTATAGAATTGAAAAAGATTTCTAGATTATTAAAGAAAACTTCTAGATAATTCTATGATATTTTTAAATGAAAGAATTGAATAAGAATTCTAGATTAGTAAAGAACATTTCTAGAGAATTGAATAATATTTCTATAGAATTGAAAAAGATTTCTAGATCAGTAAAGAACATTTCTAGAGAATTGAATAATATTTCTATAGAATTGAAAAAGATTTCTAGATTAGTAAAGAACATTTCTAGAGAATTGAATAATATTTCTATAGAATTGAAAAAGATTTCTAGATTATTAAAGAACATTTCTAGATAATTTAATAATATTTCTAGAGAATTGAATGTTATTTCTAGATAATTGAATGCTATTTCTAGATAATTGAATGTTATTTCTAGATAATTGAATGTTATTTCTAGATAATTGAATAATTTTTCTAGATAACTGAATACTATTTCTAGAGAACTGAAAAATATTTCTACTGAATTGAATAATATTTCTTGAGAATTGAATAATACTGGTGGTATTTGATCAAAAGGAAACGGAAGTGAAGAAACAGGAAAGGGGGGCACGGAAATATAACGTAGAATTCAACCTAAGCTATTTCTATTCATATTCGGATAATTAAGTAATTAACATTATTTAAATTTTTGGGAAGTTAATACAATGTTAGTTTAAATTAACTGATGCCCTCTTTTCGTAAAGGGGAAAGACACCATAAGTCCATAATATTGTTCCATACGTTTGTCACTCTGGGGAATATATTACTGAGAACTAGTAACGGAGTGACGTCATCCCAAGAAGAAAATCTCCCCCTAGCGAGGCGCTACGTGTGACGCGTTAGCTAGCGAACGCAAAATGGTGATGAAGCCCGTAATGCAATCTGTATTGTGTAAATCATTTGCATGTGAAGAAAAGGAAGTGTCACACTTCTGTAACAGTATTAGATACTTGCGCTATTACGTATTATCTGCTAAGCTAAAGATAACATTCTGAACTATTAGTTTTAAATTGATTAAAAAGCCACTCAGCTTCGATCCTCTCCCTCCGACAATCGATACTTGATCGAAAGTGGAACGATCATCAATGAGAAAGATACTCCCCGATAAATCGGGAAATGATCGATCTCCGCTTCCCGCTCAGGAGAGGATCGTGAAGCTCATCCTCGTGGTTGATGGGGCCTCGAATTTGGATGAACAAATTCGAGAAGATCAACTATAGGAATGATCCCTTGAAGTATGATCTTAATTATATGTTTTTTGAGATAAGATAAATCGGAAAAGAGGTAACCTCAGACTAACTAAATGACCTCGGCAAAATTCAATTAAAACTACTTTTAAATCAAAATAATTATAATTTTAATGTATATTTGTACTTTGTGTAGTAGGAATAGCAATCCTTTGAAATTAAATGATTAATAACGAAATAATTATACAGGTTACGAACCTTTTCCTAAGAAATAGGTTTTGATCGCGTTGATTTTCAACGACATAGTATTAACAAAACCGTCATTTCTCAAACTTATTTTATGAAATCAGTTTCCCCGAGTCAACCACACACCTAATTTCTTTCAAAAAAAATTTTTTTGACAGAAACAAGTATTAATACGATAAAGACATTTTTATAATATTTATTATTTAAGTTTTATTTCTGGGGTAACAGAAAATAAATGTATTCAACTCATAAAGGCATATAATCACGCATATATTAACAAGTTGGTAAGCCAAAATATGCCTCTCTTGGGAAGAGTTTGTCCATGGGGAAATAACAAATCGAGGGCCCAGTCGGTCTTTGGGCTATGTCAGTTTATTTTGAAAGGAGATGCTAGCGTCACTGTTATTATTCATTTCCAAATTGAATTACGTGGCTCAGTTGTAAAATTTCCACCTGCTGAGAGTATGACCCAGGTTCCATTTCTGGCCACGACGGTATTTTAAAGCAACTGTCGGTTCTATAATTGCCACCTGTATTAAGAAAAGGCCCCTGTTATTAGAGATGGCCATGAATCTATCCGATTCTTCGAAAAAATGACTTTCGTGGAGAGCGTGGAGCCATCTATTAATGGGAACTAAAGCTAAAATTCAAAATATCGAAACAATAACGTCGTCAGAGAGCCATTATAGGGTATTATATTCAGACCACTACTTACGTCGTTAGTGAACTTTAACCTAAATTATATATCCCATATAAAATATATTGTAAACAATTACTATGATTGAAGTTATTGACAAATTTACAAACGAGCCAATCAACGCGAAGCATACTTTTATGTCCCGCCTTTTGAGTCAAAATGTAGCTTCAGCATCTTGTTTTGATTTCGACGCTAGCGACATCTGTTGAAAAAAGAGCTACTTCACCTAGAGCCGACACTTGCTTTAAAATAACATAATTAATTTTAATTTAATTTATTAATATTTAATCAATTATAAGATAAATTTATAATTTATTTTTATTATTACGCAGGTATTCCTTGGTTTAAATGAAACTTCTAATTATAGAACAAATTGACGTTAATAAGTTTAAAACACCTAAGTTAAAGGAACACGGTTTTTCTCCAAGGCTTAGCGGTGAAATATTTGACTCGGGTTCGATTCCAGGCCACCACCGAATTTTAATTTAATTTATAAATAATAAAAATCTTACTTTAATAAACTTATTAACGTAAATTTCTTATAGAATAAATTGACGTTAATAAGTTCATAAAAACGTAATATAGTAACGTTACATTTGTCGGTGGTTCGGTGTAGTGCTCGGAATTGTTTATTCATTATCCACAAATTTTCCAATTTATTTAAAAAAACGTTGGTAAAAAGAATATCATTTTCACTTATTTAATTATGTTTTTTACGCAACCAAGCATTTATTTGAATAAAAGTGGCATTTATTGAAATAATTGTTTGTTTTATTTAGATAATAGGCTTATTCACTTTCGATTATTTAAACATTTTACAATTTTTATTCAACTAACTATTGGCTATTTAAATAAATATTATTTAAATATCACCGAGCTTATTTTATTCATGGATAAAAATTAATCGAATGCCGAGCACTAGTTCGGTGGTAAAGCACTCGCTTGACAAACTGCAGGGCCTCAATTCAAATCACCGCATTAGCTTCTAATAATTAATAATTAATAATTAATTTAATTTAATTATTCACTCGAAGATCTATTTGGTCCGAGTTTCGCGTCTTTTTGTTTGCTCGAAGACCTATCGGTACGAGCTATTAGTAAGTTTTTAAATTTCTTCAAATTTATTTAGATTTTAGCTTTATTATCCCTTTTCATTATGGACTTATCTACTTATTCGCCAATTTTATCATCCTTTGCATTAGCTTCTATTCGTTTGACAAGTGGAAACTTTTGAAATGTTCTACGAAATAATTTAAATCGAACTCCAAATCCCGGTAGAGCTTTAGAAGTATAAGATTATAGAGTTGAAAAATGATTCTAGAGAATTGAATAATAATTTTAGGGAACTGATTTATAGATAATTGAATGAAATGTCTAGGAAATATAATGAGAATTCTAATGAATTTAATAATATTTCTAGAAACGGAATTGGATTTTTAGAGGATTGAATAAGATTTCTAGAGAATGTTATAAGATTTTTAGGGAATTATATAAGATTTCTAGAGAATTGAATAAAGTGTTTAGGGAATTGAATAAAGTGTTTAGGGAATTGAATAAAGTGTTTAGGGAATTGAATAAAGTGTTTAGGGAATTGAATAAAGTGTTTAGGGAATTGAATAAAGTGTTTAGGGAATTGAATAAAGTGTTTAGGGAATTGAATAAAGTGTTTAGGGAAGTGAATAAAGTGTTTAGGGAATTGAATAAAGTGTTTAGGGAATTGAATAAAGTGTTTAGGGAATTGAATAAAGTGTTTAGGGAATTGAATAAAGTGTTTAGGGAACTGAATTAGATTTTTAGATAATCGAATCAGATGTCTAGAGAATTTTAGGGAATTGAATAATATTTCTAGAAAATTTAATAATATTTCTAGACACTTGGATTCGATTTCTAGAGAATTGAGATTTCTATACACTTGAATGGGATTTCTATACACTTGAATGGGTTTTCTATACGCTTGAATGGGATTCCCATACACTTGAATGAGATTTCTATACGCTTGAATGGGATTTCTATACACTTGAATGGGATTTCTATACGCTTGAATGGGATTTCTATACACTTGAATGGGATTTCTATACACTTGAATGGGATTTCTATACGCTTGAATGGGATTTCTATACGCTTGAATGGGATTTCTATACGCTTGAATGGGATTTCTATACACTTGAATGGGATTTCTATACGCTTGAATGGGATTTCTATACACTTGAATGGGATTTATAGATAACTGAATGAGTTTCGTAGAGAACTGATTGAGATTTTTAGGGACTTGAACACTTTCTAGATAATTGAACCACATTTCATTATAATTTAAAACGGTTTCGAGAATTTGTAGAAAATTTAAAAAGATTTCAAGACACTTTATTCAGATTTGTAGAAAATTGAATCAGATTTGTAGAAAATTAAAAAAGACATCGAGGAAATTAAAGCAAACAATTTCCAGTTAAACTGAATCATCAATTTGCTACAGCCCATAACAAGCGCTTACCTCTGCCCAAACAAACTACTGCTATAAATCTACAGCCAAATTGAACAAGTCGTCGCACAATTCTATCAACACAAAAAGGAGTCGTCTAGATATTTACTTGAAATAGAGTTAGCCTAACTTATGAAATAAAGTTTAATTTTAAATAAAAAAAATAAAAAATAATAAATAAATAAATAAAAAATGAATAAATAAAAAATGAATTAATAAATAAAAAATTAATAAGTAAATATATAAAGATATATATATATAAATAATTAAATAAATAAATAAATAATGATTTAATGAAATAAATAATAACAAAATGAATGAATAAATAAATAATGAATTAATGAAATAAATAATAAAAAATGAATGAATAAATAAATAAATAATGAATTAATGAAATAAATAATAAAAATGAATGAATAAATAAATAAATAATGAATTAATGAAATAAATAATAAAAAATGAATGAATAAATAAATAAATAATGAATTAATGAAATAAATAATAAAAAATGAATAAATAAATAAATAAATAAAAAATGAATAAATAAATAAATAAATATATAAACAATTAAATAAAAAAATGAATAAATAAATTTATTAAATAAATGTGGTCCAGCAATTATAAACCGGTTAATCCCACCCTCGGAAAACGTGTAGTGGAAACTTGTAGGAGTGTAAATGTAGATTTATTCTGTACAATCAATCTTGCACTCCTACAAGTACCCTTTAAAACCGGTGGCCGAGTTACAATGCGAATTGTATCCGACGTTTTAAGTCACTCTTGATGCCCTCTTTTTTGTAAAATCAGTTGACTTTTGAGTTTGGTAAGTGATTCTACATGTGTGGCCCATATTTTAAGTTAGCGATGGTTGCTGGATTCGGTAATTGGATTACTAACTGGAATCCATCATACATCTACTAAATAAATGGCACTGGAAGAAACGTGAGGTCTCTCGAGGGAAGTTCCAAGTTCCAAATTCCTCTGTATGAGAACGCTTCGATTTATTTTTTATTTTATTTATTTTTAATGTGTAAATTTTATATATAGATATCTATATATATTCTTAGTTATGTGTAATAATATTTTGTATATTTCTGACTACTGAGTGTGCTCCCCCAAGCGGCGCCGCCCTGATATAGAAGGAGGCGCCAGTGTTGTTGCGTGCGTTACATTTGTACTATTTTAATACGTTTTCAATTTTTAAGTACGAAAATACGTTTTGCATTTATTTAATCGTAGTTAGTACGTTTGGAAAATTGATGATACGAATTCCTCTTGTATGACCCTCTATTGAAAGCGACATTCACGCGGATTTCAAGGGCATTGTAATTGTTGACAGCAGTTACAATGCCGGATAGATGGCGCACTAAGCGGAAAATCGAAAAGTACTTTTTTCCCCAAAAAATGCTTTGAAAATATGTTCTGTGATTGGAGGAAGTACGTTCCCGAAATCGCTCGGAACAACGCAAATCAAATTAACTATTCATTCGATCATTTAAGGGGGAAGAATACAGTAAAAGCCTCTTTTTCGTTCAAGCTGGACGTTTCTGTTTCAACAATTACATAATTGAAATATATTTTTCTTATTAGGTTGAACCTTCCTCTAGTGCTTAAAATAATTTTGATAATTCTAATATTAATAGTTAAAGAGATATAAGGTCCAAACTAAAGGGTAGTTTCGGCGATGCCCAACTTGTTTAGCTCTGGGGGTCCGAATTAAAACGTAATAACTTAACTAATTTTAAATTTTAAATTGTCAAAATTATTTTAATCACTTAACAAGAGGTTGTTCTACACTTAAATATTAATTTTATAAGTGAAAATACAAAATTAAAAGAGTTCAGCTTGAAATAGCGCGAAAGTAGACAATTGCTACTGTAGTCTTCCCCCTTAAGGGACATTGATAAAAAGTTGTAACCCTTCGTAAAACTGATCTCCCTAGATTTAGCCCCCGTTCATGATAATATATCTTTTCCAGCCAGTCACTCCTACTTCTAACCTCAATAAGTTTTTGATAAATAACATCTCTTAAAGGTGGGACAAACTAGGAAGCACTCATAAGCCGGTTGAAACGCGTAATTGGTTCAACCCTTAAATCATTTGGCGTGCAAATTACCCCTGGTGGAATTAGCGTTGCCAAACGATGCAATCGCGGAACTGGTAAGACCGAGGCTTATAGACGTTTTAGCGCGAGTCGTTTGAAGTAAGGAGGAATGGATTCTCTGGAACAAGTCAGTAAACAGTCGAGCTCACCACGCCGAGTTATTTGGCCGTCTAAAGCGAGTGTACCTCCGTACTTGGACTCCTAATGTAATTACTCCAAACAAGACAAGACGCAATTGGACGAAACCTATTTATGGGTTTAGAAGACAGTGGCGATGCCAGGTGGTAGGTAAAGCCCAACAATTATAAATCTTTTAATGTCGTTAAAATTTTACTGAAATTGTAATTATGAATCCTCAACAATTTTAAATCTTTCTAGTTTAACTTTTAATGTCGTTAAAATTTTACTAAAATTTTAGTTTTCAATGCTCAACAATTTTAAATCTTTGTAGCCTAACATTTAACGTCGTAAAAAATTGAGAGACATTTTAATATGAATACTCAACAATGTTATATCTGTGTAGCTTAATTTTTAATTTCCTTAAAAATTTACTGAAATTTTATTTATGAATCATCAACAATTTTAAATCTTTGTAGCTTCCTAATTTTAATATCCCCCATGTTTTGCTAGATTTGCTAAATATAAAAAGGGACCCAGAATCTTTCTAAGGGGACCAAGATTTAAAAATTGGAGGCCCTTTAATACTTGGCCTACCTTACCTGACGCCGACCCTGATCAAAGAATGGATTACGTTTGTGGAAAAATCTAAAAGAAGAGCCGAGAAATTCCTATAAAGATAATTGAAATAAAAATCACTAATAACTATGTATCCAAATAGGGTCGTTGAAGAGTTCTTGTTGGATAAAATACCGAATTACTTAAATTATTTTTCCTTTTTGAAACCACCGGTTGTTCGGCGACTTCAAAGAGGTTCATCCGGCTATTGCCCTCGGGCGGAAACCAGATTAATCTGGCCGTGCTAATAGTTAATATATCGACTCGTATTGAAATAATTAAAAAAAAATTAATTAATTAATAAAATTTAAATGACTGAAACTAGAGTTTTGAAGGTTTACTGTTTATAAAGTAAAACGGATGAAAAAAAATAAATTAAGTGCTTAAACACTCCACAAAAGGACTTCATTTGGAGAGCAGAAGTTTTAAATATATTCTGTGGCAATACCTTGAATGGTCTAAATAGAGCTTGGCGTTTGGATAAGAAATAATAACTTAATTTATTTTTATCCACAAACGAAAATTATCCGGAAAAAACGATTATTTTACATGTTAAATTGCTATATAGAGGTGGATAATATCCATGGATAAACAGTTAATCCTAAATTTTATGGTTAATCAAAACTTTAGCGGTTAATTTATCCTTTTCGCCAAGCTCTAGGTCTTAATTATTGGAAAAACATTTAACCACTTAGGTCTAAAAAATATTTATTTTTAACAGTGTGTACCGACCATAAAACTTACAGTTAACCAACTGCACGCAAAATGGTACTGTACCGCCTTGGCGACCACGTGAGCTTTGGAAACTTAAAAATCTTGAAACCGAACATAGCAAAAAGGAAGTTGTAAAATATTTAAGTAAAATCAACCACGGTTAAATAAAATTTAAATCCATTTTAGCACTAAATCTCTGTGCTTATCTTGGAGATAGTAAATATGGAATTTTCGACGCCGCGTTATTATTAATTGAAATTACTTAAAATTAATTAAATATTAGGATCATTTATCCGTACAAATACGGCGTACACGATTTGTCATCTTCGAAAGAGTGAATTTGGGAATCGTTGTGGCGTGAACCCGCGCGACTGCAGCGGCACCTAGGAGTGTCAAGGGGAAGTGGGCAATGCGGGGAGGACGGGTTTGGGGTTCAAATTAAAATGGAAAATCCGTTTCACTTGAGCCGCCAAAAGTTCATTTTTCACGATTTTAAGGCGGACGTCTAATTTGAGTTTAAAACTAAAATGTGTATATTATAAATATACAGATGTGTACAGGGGGGAAAGTAACTGATTTGACATTAATCTAAAGAGAAGCAATTTACCTATTAAAGTTTCCAAGTTGTTAAAATATGTTGTTTAGCGAGAGCCTGCCAGGGTAGCGGTCTTACTCGATTTTACATTTAATTTATGAATAAAGTTGGGACTTCAAAAATATGTTATTTCGATTTTTTTAATTTTGTTTATTAATTAATTGGTGGGGAGTTTCTAAGCTGCTGAGTTTAGTAGGATATCCCCTAAAAAGCTACCATCCCTCTGATTATTTTTACTTTTTTTCTAATTTATATTGAAATTAATAGATTAAATTAAAATTAATGATACCATGCAATTGTCCGAACTTGGTATGATTTTCTGAAAATTTCTACTCACAAGGAGACGACCAGAGTTGTAGCGCACCGATTTTGTTCAAACTCGGGGTTTTCGTAGATCTTCGTGTAACTCGAAAAACCTTAAAGGGAAATGTCTTCATAGGCAACCGTTTTGCCATGGAAACCAAAATGGGTTTTGACAACACAAAATGGAAATTTTCCCATTGAATATATCATGGGAAAAATTTTAATAAATTTCGAACTTTTTCATTATTTTTTTTATTTATATTTTCTATTTTTAGTATTTTCAAAAATTTAAATTTTTACCCTTAAAATTGGTCAGATTCCCATGTTATTTTCAATGGGAAAATATCTATATTGGGTTCTCAAAAACATTTTTGGTTGCCATGGCAAAACGGTTGCCTATGGAGACATTGCCCTTTAGGGTTTTTTGAGTTACACGAAGGTCTAGCAAACCGCCGCGTTTGAACAAAATCGGTGTGTTACACCTCGGGTCGTCTCTTTGTCAGTTCAGAAATTTAGTTCATGCAGTCACAGTAATCATTTCACAATTTGAAATTTCCTTTTCAAAAAGTTAGTAATTAAGCAAAATAGTTAGAACGTTCTAACTTTCAAAGTTCAAAATTGTTTTAACAATTACTTACACATTTTCAGTTGACAAATTTAGATCAACAATCACATTGATAATTTAGTAAATCAGCAAGTAAAGCTAATCGTAGCTTTGTAGCTTAGCTATTCAGAAATTTATCTGACTATTAAATCCCAAAATATTTATAGCAAGTTATATTTGCTATAAATTAGGTATTTTTAGATAGGTTTTCGTAATTGAACTTCGAAAATGATATGGCAACATCTCGTTTTTGTAACTTTTGCAAAAAGACTTTTTTCAAACGGGATTCGTGTGCAATCTATCCACATTCATACATTTTTCATACAAATTTGTAGGAGATCTGAGGAAATAATTAAAAGTTAAGATATGTCCAAAATATGTCCGCTGCTCTGATTTCTATGGATGTATTTTATCAATCTCGAAGATAATCAACAACTGTAATAATTATATGAAATTTTGGGATAGTTTTACTTAATTTTGCAATAAAAAGGAAACTTTTGTACCTTTCTTTATCGTTTAATCGAAATTAATATTTTGAAAAGTCAATTAATTAATTATTAATGTGTATATTAATTAGACATATGTATGTACACACCAAATTCATTATGTAATATTATATATGTATTTTATGACAATGTATATATTAATTAAAATATCTCTATTACACAATAATACTTACACTAACCACAATATAGAGGTCACGAAGGAAGCCAAAGGTCAAAGCAGAGTTATAAGGTAAGAAAAAAAAAGCTACACAAAATATAACGGTAAAAATACAGATGGTAGGTTAGACGGTGGCTGTAGTATTTATGGGTTAGTTAGTGATGTCAACACCAGGTGGCGTAGCTATCGGGGACTTTCTCGGTGGTCGCAAATCGGCCGGCCAGTATTCCAGCGCGTCGTAAAACATAAACGCGCTACCTAGATATTGTGCGCGCCGTCAAAAAGAACACCTCCACTTACTTCTTTTCTTTTTTTACTCGTTTTCAGGGTTATTTACGACCTTACGGATTGTGTTTCAAGATGCTGACAGTTATTGTTGAAATTCTTAAACCTTAAAATTGCTTTAAATTAGGTCTAATTTTGCCCTACTAGCGCCTGTAGAAGTGTTTCACACGCGCAACACCAGTGTACAGGAAGAAGATAGCCATCGGGGGATTAGGAGCGTTTTGTCTAGATATAATTCGAAAAAATATTTAACTCGAAATATTTGCGTTAAAATTATTTATGTAGATTTAATTAAAGTTTGAAACTTCAGCATGAATTTTCGATTGGAATTGATCACTTTTAGAAATTCTTAAAAATTCAAAGGTTAGAGTTAAACTTATTCAAACCCACCCTTCGAGTCATTTCACGGGTTTAAACATCCAATCCCAATTTCATTGCTCAGAAAAGCTCTAGCAATCCAAAGTAATTTTTACTATTTAACATTTTAATGTGAAATTAAAAATTAAGACATTGTATTTTATAATAATAATAATAATAATAATAATAATAATAGTAATAATAATAATAATAATAATTATTATTATTACCAAATGAGTCTTTGGGGTCGTTCACAAAATTACCTAAAGCTAAAAATCAACTTTTTCGACTCTTGTCTACAAAAGTAGTAACAATTAGAAAGACATTCGATATACTAAACTATGTAACAAATATTCTGCCCTATCATCAATAATTTCCCATAAAAAGCTCAAAATTATGAAATTACATTGAAAATAACTATTTTTCATTGTTTTAGAAAACTAACCTTTTACGTACCTCAAAAAAATTGGCTGTAAAACCACCTCAATTATATTAGCACCGCAAACCTTAAAAGTATTAAATATATGTAAATACTAAGCCTAATTATTTATAAAAACTAATCATACTATCACAACTGAGAAAAATAAGTACTAGATTTATTAATTTAAATAAAGAATAAATATTCTCCCTCACCTTTCTCATAATTTAAACTAACCTAAAAATTTACTCATTTTTCATTAGGTTTATGATAGTATTTATAAAAGTTAATAATTTAATGATATTATATAATTATTCATATATTTTATTAATATATTTAATTTAATAAAAGACAGTAATTTTAAACATATTTGGCTGAAAGTTTTTTAATCGCTTAAAGAGAGTATGAACTAAAAAATAATAATTTAATTAAACTAAATTAAATTAAATTAAAATTAAGTTAAACCCCACAACGACTGATGTTTAAAGTAACGTATGATTCTAAATTCTGTTAGAGCTGGTGCCAATCGATAAACAGAACTTAACAGTCGTATGTATTTTCTTAGATTTAGAATCTATTATTTAATATTAACGGTTATAATTATATATTTATTTATTATTTAATTTAATTTTAAAGGATTCCCCTTATTATTAAAGCAATTACTAATGTACAATAAAATATCGTGATTTTGGTTTAAAAATAAATTAAATTGAATTTTGGCAAGGTCATTTAGTTAGTCTAAGGTTATCTCTTTTCCGATTTATGTTATCTCGAAAGAAGTTTAATCAAGATCATACTTCAAGGGATCATTCCTATAGTTGAATTTCTCGAATTTGTTCATCCAAATTCGAGGTCCCATCAACCACGAGGATGAGCTTCACGATCCTTTCCTGAGCGGGAAGCGGAGATCGATTATTCCCCGATTTATCGGGGAGTGTCTTTCTCATTGATGATCGTTCCACTTTCGATCTCGTATCGATTGTCGGAGGGAGAGGATCGAAGCTGAGTGGCTTTTAAATATAGCTAAATATAAATCTCTACATCCTTTACCTAACCAAAATGACGGTATTTAACTGCCCGAAGACATATGAAACGAAGTTAATGAGACCACCAAAATAAAATCGAAATACATTTTGATAGATTCATTAATCAAGAAAACCTATATCACTCGTTAGATTTGTAGAGTACCTAAAATATTTCGTTAATTTAAACTATATTTATATTAACAGCTCAAATTTTAAATTTATGGCCCGAACCAAGCCCGCAGAAAGATGGCAAATTAATTTTATACGAAGACAACAAGTTCGTTAGTTTTGGCAGTAATCCAAATTAGTCAACCCCAAACAAATCAGCTATTTTTACCAAAATTGAATTAACTGCTCAAACTTTTAAATTATGTTTGTAATCATCCGAAAATGAAATGAACTTTTCATTAAAATCTTAAAAGGTAAATAGAAATATCAGAGTTTGAGCTCTATAGTTTATATTTCCGTGCCCCCTTTTCTGTTAAGATGTCCAGTGGTACACCCTCCCCACTTCCGTTTGCTGTTGAACAAATACAACAAATATTATTCAATTCCCTAGAAATCATATTGAACTTTCGAGAAATCTTATTCAATTTTAAAGAAATCTTATTCAATTCTCTAAGAATCTAATTTAGTTCTCAACGTATCTTATTCAATTCTCTAGAAACCTTATTCAATTCTTTAGAAGTCTTATTCAATTCTTTACAAGTCTTATTCAATTCTTTAGAAGTCTTATTCAATTCTTTACAAGTCTTATTCAATTCTTTAGAAGTCTTATTCAATTCTTTAGAAGTCTTATTCAATTCTTTAGAAGTCTTATTCAATTCTTTAGAAGTCTTATTCAATTCTTTAGAAGTCTTATTCAATTCTTTAGAAGTCTTATTCAATTCTTTAGAAGTCTTACTCAATTCTCTAGAAATCTTAAGCTATTATATCTGTACTTTTTATAATTATAATTTATTATACCGGTTTTCTGTGAACAATAAGAATTTTATTTTGTTATTTTATTAAGTTAAGTTTTATTTAAGATGTTGATTTAATAAAAAAAAGTTTATGGACATTTTTATTTAGTGTACATAATGTCGGTGAAAACAAATGTGAATAAAACCGTTTTCTGAAATAGATAAGATTGTTTCTTTATCATCTTTCTTTATTTGGCAGTCGTATGTACTATCTTAGTATGCACTCTATTTGGATTAGGTTTATAATCTATGTATTTCAATTTTGGCGGTTGTAATTATTCATTTATTTATTTTATAATTTCAAAGGATTCTCGTTACTATTATAGACAGTATTAATGAATGCTAAAATTATAATTATCTTCGTTTACAAATAGTTTAAATTGAATTTTCGCAAAGTCATTTAGTTAGTCTGAGGTTATCTCTTTTCCTATTTACCTTATCTCGAAAGAAGTTTAATCAAGATCATACTTCAAGGGATCATTACTACAGTTGATCTTCTCGAATTTGTTCATCCAAATTCGAGGCCCCATCAACCACGAGGATGAGCTTCACGATCCTCTCCTGAGCGGGAAGCGGAGATCGATCATTTCCCGATTTATCGGGGAGTGTCTATCTCATTGATGATCGTTCCACTTTCGATCTCGTATCGATTGTCGGAGGGAGAGGATCGAAGCTGAGTGGCTTCTTAATTCAATTCAAATGTAATATCCTAACAAGCTAATAAAGTTAACTGTTTGCGATACAGATTGACTACTGAATAAAAATATTAATTAAATGTGTTTTGAATTAATTAATTTAGAGGGTAAATTTACCATAAAATAAATAATTAAAATATAACTTATATTTTATTTTATAATTTAGTATAATACGTCTTAGATTTTAAGAGAATATATGATTAATACTTATTAAATTTACTCAAAAAATCTTTGCTCGACTTTATTAAATTTACTCTAAAAATCTTTGCTCGACTTTATTGATTTTAATTAAGCAAACATTGGCACGATTTTATTAAATTTAATTAAGTAAAAATTGGCACGATTTTATCGCGTAGTCCTATCCTTAATGAAAATGGTAGTGATGAAATTCACACCCGAATTTTAATCAAAATTATGACTGCAGGTCGAATTATATACCAATTAACTTAATATCCCCACAAAATAAATTTCAATTTCGATGGATTCATTAATCAATTTAATCAAGCGCAAGAAAACCTGTTGGCGAAACTCGTAGGATATTACGTGACTCAAATTTTAGTTATGTGG
This sequence comes from Leiobunum rupestre, assembly GCF_980474605.1. Taxonomy (NCBI): domain Eukaryota; kingdom Metazoa; phylum Arthropoda; class Arachnida; order Opiliones; family Sclerosomatidae; genus Leiobunum; species Leiobunum rupestre. The sequence goes on along the minus strand of NC_143384.1, from coordinate 97,279,586 downwards.
CATACTTAATCATCCGAAAATAAATAGTGTTTCGAATACATAATCTACGTTGCTTTAAAGCTTTTAAGCTTGATCGATACAAAGCTTTCAGGAAACAACCGATTTTATTATCTTTACTGACAAAATTTCTGTTGATGTTGATGCTGATCAATTGAAAACATTAAAAAAAATTTAAATTGTTACAATGAAATCTCAAGCTGGTAACTTTATCGTTCTACCGTGGCGGCATCTGTCTCTAGTGGTGGCAACTATATTGCAATTGAATTTTTTCGCGAATCTGATGCGAAATTGAAATGTATGATTTATCGTAACAAACAAACCTTTGTGAAGTTTAAAAATAATTTTATTCTGTCAACACGATCCTTTTTAACTCAAGTTACGGTGAGTTAGCTAATAATTATTTATTTTTAGCCATAATAATAATCAGCTAGGCTAATACCCAAGGCACCACCCTAGGCCTAAGTCATCGAGCGACTTTTAAAGCCTTTTAATTCAGGTGGCCGGGTTACAAATGCGTAGGAGGGTGGTGGCAAGCCCTGCAAGCCACGCGAGCCAACAGCTACCTACACTAACTATTACCGTTAACCTATACAAGTTTTTATGGAAGGGGAAACCGAAGAACTCGGGGAAAATCCCTTAACCCAGTGGGGAGAGAACTTGCAAACTCAACGCGGAAGGATTTGTTCCGAGTTTTCACCCAGTGCCACAAGCTGGGATCGAACCCGTCTCCTCTTGCTGCGAGGCGAAAGTGCTAACCACTCCGCCACCCCACAACTTCATAAAATATAGATGGCGCTACCACCTAATTATAAAGATGAATTTCGTACAGTCTTATCAGAACAGGTCCCGTGTAACCATGGCAACCGAAATCGTAATTGTAATTCTAGCAGTATTATTCTCAATTCAATGGGTAAAAATGTCAACCCACCCTGCGAAATTTGAATTTATATGGGGACGAATTTCCTGTCTTGCGTAGTTTCGTGTTTTCGGTTTAAAATCGTCTGCTTTTCAGACGACGTGTATCGTTATAGCAGTTTCTTATTGGTCTTTCATATAAATTCAAATTCTACAAGGTAGATCGGCATTTTAATAAAGGCGTATACTGAATATTTTCTGTTCCATCATTATTTGGAAAAAGTGCTATTTTTATTTAAATGATTTTTATTTCCCGTAAGCCTTTGTTGAAATGTAAACCTAATAATCATAGACGGATGATTGAGATATCCCTGGCGCTTCTAAGCCTAATTCTTGGAGAGTTATGTCAGAAGTAAATGAACCGAAGTTATCGAAATAGCGCTCAGAATTGGAGGGCGTTTTCCTTATGAAAATGATGAGAAAATCGAGTCGAATAAAAGCTAATTTCCATCCCCATCTTTTGACGCGATAAATTGCACTTGGGAATTGTGGGTATAGCTATTTCTATGTATAAAAAATGGTTTCATAAAAACACGCCAAAATTCAAATTCGAGTTAAAAATGTAACTTCATAAGGAAAACGCCTCCAACATGGGGGGTATAGCAGTCTGATAACTTCGGTTCATTTACTTCTGGTTATGTGGAATACGGCGGCACCAGCGTTGCCAGTTCCTGAAATTCAAATTATCGTACCAGAGCCCAAAATTTATCGATTTCAGAAATAAACTATCGTACGCCTGAAAACTGGGATGAAATCTGAATTTTGTGTTAAATACTGTAATGTTAAACTTGTTAAATCAAAAAAAAAACGCTTAAAGTTCAACCGATTGAAAACTTAAATTTGAAATCACAGTTTTAACTGGTTTTCGGTCCGGTTTAAAAAAAAATATCGCACACGTAAGCTGAATTATCGAAATTATTGAAAATAGTGTTGTGAGTGGGAAAATTTTCATTCCATGATTAGTCTAATAGTTTTTGCAAATTTAAATAAAGCGGCATTTTCTTCTCATTTTTTCGAATCTAAAAGTAAAACTAAACCTCTAGATTAGCTTTAAACTGATAAACAATGTAACACTATTAATGTTTTGTAGTATGTTTACTGATATTAGACATTTTATCTCGATAAAAAGTAATTTATGTTTCTGAAACATTTTCCGCATTTTATTTTTCCGAAAAATTAACAACACTAGAAAATATCGTACGTCCCAAAAATAGTTCGAAAATTATCGGCGTGTACGATAATTATCGTACGTCTGGCAATGCTGCCGTGGCATCGGCATCAGCTACACAGTACGTGGGCATAGTACCCACAAATCCTTCAGGGATTGTGTATAAAAACGGTATCCCCGTCACAACGTCGACAAAACAAAACTCCCATCGTTGTCATTTTCGCGAAGAAACGGTTATTTCAAAGGAAAAATACAACGGACAGGTATAGCGTAAAAACTCAATTTATATTGTTTCGGGGGGCATTAAAGGAGGGGGCATTGTCGCCGCTGTTGTGATTGTATAGGCTCTACAATTTCTACTACTTCCCCCTTTCGTTCATATCCCCCCGACCTAAAGTGGACAGACAAAACTGTAGGAGGTTTTGTGGTTAGATCATACAGAATACGAGGTATATCACCAAATTGCCTACCTTTGGCTGCGTCTGTCATTCACAGGTGACGCCGATGAAATTCGTGGAGGGTTGGAGGTGCGACGGAGGGAGCTGAGCCCCTCCCGAAACACCTAACGCGGTCTACCAGAACCAGTAGCGGATCCAATTCCAAGTTGGCTACCCGCGCCAACCGTACAAAGGGAAAGATTAAAATCGTTAAAATATTTCTGACTGTCTGCGCGGATATGGCAAAAATGTAATTTCCGTATTAGAAAATCACCCCCCCCCCGATGGGGGAGAGGAACACGTTGATGGGTGACACTGGAGGAGGTTAAGGATTACAGGCCAGACGACTAACGCCTACGGCTAGGCTACTACTTATAATCTATCAGCGATTATATTTATTATTATACGTTTCATTTTGGCGTATGGTCATCGTTCAAATACCTAATTAAGTGTCGCATATTAACAAAATAACACGCGTATTAACAGATTTATATAATATGTCTGTGGGGTGGAGGAGTGGTTAGCTCTTTCACCTCGCGGCAAGAGGAGCCGGGTTCGATTCTAGCCATTGAGTTGGGAATATTAATCTAGAGATCCAATCAAATTGCTCCCCGCGAAACAAGTTTTTGAAAATTACAAATGTGCCGTCTCCTCTAAAATGACGATAAAACGTTATCATATCACCCGTGGCGCCATCCATTATTTTTGGAAAAAAAAAAATTTTGCCGGAAAACGCGTCTTATTTGAACGAACCATTGAGAGATAGACGGCGCCACGTTTAGAATGATAAATTTTTCTCGCCATTTGGGAGCAGACGGCAGTATTCTTATTTTTTAAAAACTTGTTTCGCGAAATACTGAAATCCGACGTTTTGATTGGACCTCTTGATTAATATTCCCAACTCAATGATCCTAGCTTGTGGCACTGGGCGAAAACTCGGAACCACTCCTTCCGCGTTGAGTTCTGTGGTTTCCCCTGTCCACAAAAACTTGTAGAGGTTAACGATAATAGTTAGTGTAGGGAGCTGTTAGTTAGCGTGACTTGCCACCACCCCCCCCCCCCCCTCCTACGCATTGTGACCCGGCCATCTTAACTAAAAGGCTTTAAAAGTCGCTCGATGACTTAGGCTTGAAGTGGTGCCTTAGGTAATAGCCTACCTGATTATTATATATCTTGGATATAAGTGATCATATCTCTGTACTAATAATATTATTTACTTGAAACATGTGCCTTTGTAAGTTTCTGCGAATTTTCGAATTCCACACCCCGACAATTGTGTCGGAATTACATATTTTAATTTATCAGTTAGTTTTTCCAATCTAATAGCTGATAAATTAAAACAATGAATAAAATTTTATCACTCATAATCATTACTCTGTATAACATTTTCATACAAAAAATTGGAAGGGACGTAATTTACGTAACTTCCGGAAACTTTTCCGCAAATCTGGAAAATAAAAAATTGTAACATAAATTACTTTTTAAGGGGGATGAATATAGTAAAAGCCTCTTTTTCGTTCAAGCTGAACGTTTCTGTTTTACCAATTACATAATTGAATTATATTTTTCTTATTAGGCTGAACCTTCCTCTAGTGCTTAAAATAATTTTGATAATTCTAATATTAATAGTTAACGAGATATAAGGTCCTAACTAAAGGGTAGTTTGGGCACTTGCCCAACTTGTTTAGCTCCGGGGGTCCGAATTAAAACGTAATAACTTAATTACTTTTAAATTTAAAATTGTCAAAATTATTTTAGTCACTAAATAAGAGGCTGTTCTACATTTAAATATTAATTTTATAAGTTAAAATACAAAATTTAAAGAGTTCAGCTTGAAATAGTGTGAAAGTAGACAATGGCCACTGTAGTCTAGTCTAGAGGTTTAGTTTTACTTTTGAATTCGACAAAATGGGGTGAAAATGCCGCGAAATCTAAATTTGCGAACCATATTAGGCTAATCATGGAATGAAAAACTTTTTTTCTGTTTTTCGGAAAATTTCCCGCTCGACTTACAACTCTAAAACATGCCTTCTTTTTTTCTGATATTCTCATCATTCTTACGACGAAATTGGGGGTCCGTCAGGGATATTGGGAAAAAACTATCCTGTCAATTAAATTATTTACAGAAATTACAATCGTCCTGACATTTGTCGAATTACAAAAATTCGTTTTCCCCCTTATTTCCGCGACAGATGGCGGCAACGTCGCGATAGCAACACCAACTGATAAGAAAAAGGGAGTCTTTACCCGGCTACCAGGGGTCTCCCCGTACGTAAGCGGAAGAAACTGTCGGGGGTTGCGGAAGGGGGGTTCGAAAAAGATATTTCGCAGACGCTGTTTTTTAAGCTTAAATACAGCGTCTGGCGGGGGTCGGGCAAGACGGGGACCTTCTGGTATTATTTGATTTCGGGTGGGCCACAAATCATGGTTCCTCCTCCAGCTATATGCCAAATCTCTTTCGCTAACCCTCCCACCCCCAACGCGTTCAACTTTTCGCCATTTCGTTTGATATTAAATCGGAGAACGGTTTTTAGCTCCCTCCTTTATCATATAACGTGTATTATTTAAAATAATCGAATAGTGTTGTTAGTCATTGACCGGGCGGAGATGAAATTAAGTAATTATATAAAAAAGAACAGAAAATAAAAATTATATGTTATGTATTAAGTATATTTGGAAATTTTCCATAAACATTTATCATTTAAATTTGGTGGTCCTGGTTAATTTCGAGGTTGCTAGCATGACTTGACTGCCCTTATATTCAAGTCTTCTACAAAGGGTTTCTGGGGTTTTAGGTGGTGCGGGTTATAATCCGATGCGGGTTATTATCACCATACGTAACATAATCACTCATAAGTATGCCATAAAAGCATTTTCTTTAATGAAACTAGAGTTGTAAGTCGGAATATTTTACTGGAAAATGTTTCGTATTTTTCCGAAAAAAAATAAAAAAAAGTTTTCATTCCATGATAAGTCTAATATATTGTTTGCAAATTTAAATAAAGCGGCATTTTCACCTCATTTTTCGAATCTAAAAGTAAAACTAAACCTCTAGACTAGCTTTAAACTGATTAACAATGTAACACTATTAATGTTTTGTAGTACTGCTTACTGATATTAGACATTTTATATCGATAAAAAGTTAAAAACATTAAAAACCCTTAAAAACTAATTTATGTTTCAATTTTTTATTTTTCCGATTGGCGAAAATTTTCTGGAATAATTTCGTCATTGATATAGGTAGCTTGCACTTGACATTCTAGTTTTTAGAATAGAAGGTTAATGAAGTACTATAACCTCTACCCCATTGTCACTTTGAGCAGTGGCTGCCATCTTGAACAATTTTGGGACGAAAATTTCTATTTTCTCTGGTCTTTTAACCAGAAATTGCTCATAGCTTGAAGCATTTCGATACGTTTACATCGCCTTCATAGAAAGGTGAACAGTGAATATTTATATTCATAAAATCGTGCAAAGAATTACTTTAGTAAATTTAATAAAATCGAGCAAAGATCAACCTTAGTAAATTTAATAAAATCGAGCAAAGATCAACTTTAGTAAATTTAATAAAATCGAGCAAAGATCAACTTTAGTAAATTTAATAAAATCGAGCAAAGATCAACTTCAGTAAATTTAATAAAATCGAGCAAAGATCAACCTTAGTAAATTTAATAAAATCGAGCAAAGATCAACTTTAGTAAATTTAATAAAATCGAGCAAAGATCAACCTTAGTAAATTTAATAAAATCGAGCAAAGATCAACTTTAGTAAATTTAATAAAATCGAGCAAAGATCAACTTTAGTAAATTTAATAAAATCGAGCAAAGATCAACCTTAGTAAATTTAATAAAATCGAGCAAAGATCAACTTTAGTAAATTTAATAAAATCGAGCAAAGATCAACTTTAGTAAATTTAATAAAATCGAGCAAAGATCAACCTTAGTAAATTTAATAAAATCGAGCAAAGATCAACTTTAGTAAATTTAATAAAATCGAGCAAAGATCAACTTTAGTAAATTTAATAAAATCGAGCAAAGATCAACCTTAGTAAATTTAATAAAATCGAGCAAAGATCAACTTTAGTAAATTTAATAAAATCGAGCAAAGATCAACCTTAGTAAATTTAATAAAATCGAGCAAAGATCAACTTTAGTAAATTTAATAAAATCGAGCAAAGATCAACCTTAGTAAATTTAATAAAATCGAGCAAAGATCAACTTTAGTAAATTTAATAAAATCGAGCAAAGATCAACTTTAGTAAATTTAATAAAATCGAGCAAAGATCAACCTAAGTAAATTTAATAAAATCGAGCAAAGATCAACCTTAGTAAATTTAATAAAATCGAGCAAAGATCAACTTTAGTAAATTTAATAAAATCAAGCAAAGATCAACTTTAGTAAATTTAATAAAATCGAGCAAAGATCAACCTTAGTAAATTTAATAAAATCGAGCAAAGATCAACCTTAGTAAATTTAATAAAATCGAGCAAAGATCAACTTTAGTAAATTTAATAAAATCGAGCAAAGATCAACTTTAGTAAATTTAATAAAATCGAGCAAAGATCAACCTTAGTAAATTTAATAAAATCGAGCAAAGATCAACTTTAGTAAATTTAATAAAATCGAGCAAAGATCAACTTTAGTAAATTTAATAAAATCGAGCAAAGATCAACCTTAGTAAATTTAATAAAATCGAGCAAAGATCAAATTTAGTAAATTTAATAAAATCGAGCAAAGATCAACTTTAGTAAATTTAATAAAATCGAGCAAAGATCAACTTTAGTAAATTTAATAAAATCGAGCAAAGATCAACCTTAGTAAATTTAATAAAATCGAGCAAAGATCAACTTTAGTAAATTTAATAAAATCGAGCAAAGATCAACCTTAGTAAATTTAATAAAATCGAGCAAAGATCAACTTTAGTAAATTTAATAAAATCGAGCAAAGATCAACTTTAGTAAATTTAATAAAATCGAGCAAAGATCAACCTAAGTAAATTTAATAAAATCGAGCAAAGATCAACCTTAGTAAATTTAATAAAATCGAGCAAAGATCAACTTTAGTAAATTTAATAAAATCAAGCAAAGATCAACTTTAGTAAATTTAATAAAATCGAGCAAAGATCAACCTTAGTAAATTTAATAAAATCGAGCAAAGATCAACCTTAGTAAATTTAATAAAATCGAGCAAAGATCAACTTTAGTAAATTTAATAAAATCGAGCAAAGATCAACTTTAGTAAATTTAATAAAATCGAGCAAAGATCAACCTTAGTAAATTTAATAAAATCGAGCAAAGATCAACTTTAGTAAATTTAATAAAATCGAGCAAAGATCTACTTTAGTAAATTTAATAAAATCGAGCAAAGATCAACTTTAGTAAATTTAATAAAATCGAGCAAAGAATTACTTTAGTAAATTTAATAAAATCGAGCAAAGATCAACCTTAGTAAATTTAATAAAATCGAGCAAAGATCAAATTTAGTAAATTTAATAAAATCGAGCAAAGATCAACTTTAGTAAATTTAATAAAATCGAGCAAAGATCAACTTTAGTAAATTTAATAAAATCGAGCAAAGATCAACCTTAGTAAATTTAATAAAATCGAGCAAAGATCAACTTTAGTAAATTTAATAAAATCGAGCAAAGATCAACCTTAGTAAATTTAATAAAATCGAGCAAAGATCAACCTTAGTAAATTTAATAAAATCGAGCAAAGATCAACTTTAGTAAATTTAATAAAATCGAGCAAAGATCAACTTTAGTAAATTTAATAAAATCGAGCAAAGATCAACCTTAGTAAATTTAATAAAATCGAGCAAAGATCAACTTTAGTAAATTTAATAAAATCGAGCAAAGATCTACTTTAGTAAATTTAATAAAATCGAGCAAAGATCAACTTTAGTAAATTTAATAAAATCGAGCAAAGAATTACTTAGGTAAATTTAATAAAATCGAGCAAAGATCAACTATAGTAAATTTAATAAAATCGAGCAAAGATCAACTTTAGTAAATTTAATAAAATCGAGCAAAGATCAACTTTAGTAAATTTAATAAAATCGAGCAAAGAATTACTTAAGTAAATTTAATAAAATCGAGCAAAGATCAACTTTAGTAAATTTAATAAAATCGTGCAAAGAATTACTTTAGTAAGTTTAATAAAATCGAGCAAAGATCAACTTTAGTAAATTTAATAAAATCGTGCAAAGAATTACTTTAGTAAATTTAATAAAATCGAGCAAAGATCAACTTTAGTAAATTTAATAAAATCGAGCAAAGATCAACCTTAGTAAATTTAATAAAATCGAGCAAAGATCAACTTTAGTAAATTTAATAAAATCGAGCAAAGATCAACTTTAGTAAATTTAATAAAATAGAGCAAAGATCAACTTTAGTAAATTTAATAAAATCGAGCAAAGAATTACTTAAGTAAATTTAATAAAATCGAGCAAAGATCAACTTTAGTAAATTTAATAAAATCGAGCAAAGATCAACTTTAGTAAATTTAATAAAATCGAGCAAAGAATTACTTAGGTAAATTTAATAAAATCGAGCAAAGATCAACTTTAGTAAATTTAATAAAATCGAGCAAAGATCAACTTTAGTAAATTTAATAAAATCGAGCAAAGACCAAATTTAGTAAATTTAATAAAATCGAGCAAAGATCTACTTTTACTAATTTAATAAAATCGTAAAAACATTTACTTAATTAAATTTAGTAAAATCGTGAAAAAATTTACTTAATTAAATTTAATAAAATCGTGAAAAAATTTACTTAATTAAATTTAATAAAATCGTGAAAAAATTTACTTAATTAAATTTAATAAAATCGTGCACATACTTAATTAAGTAAATTTTATAAAATCGAGCAAAGAATACTTAAGTAAATTTAATAAAATCGTGCAAATATTTACTTTTACTAATTTAATAAAATCGTGAAAAAATGTACTTAATTAAATTTAATAAAATCGTGCACATGTTTACTTAAGTAAATTTAATAAAATCGAGCAAAGAATTACCCCAGTAAATTTAATAAAATCGTGCAATTATTTACTTTTACTAATTTATTAAAATCGTGCAAATATTTACTTTTACTAATTTATTAAAATCGTGCACAGATTTACTTAAGTAAATTTAATAAAATCGTGCCAATGTTTACTTTAGTAAAATTAATCAATTCGAACAAAGATTTTTTAGTAAATATAATAAAATCGTGCCAATGTTTACTTTCGTATATTCAATAAATATTAATCATATATTTTCATAAAATCTAAATTATAAAATAGAATATAAGTTATATTTTAATTATATATTTTATGGTAAATTTACCCTCTACTTTAATTTATTTAAAACACATTTAATTAATATTTTTATACCTTTATCGCAAACAGTTAACTTTACAATCTTGTTAGGATATTACATTTGAATTGAATTAAGAAGCCACTCAGCTTCGATCCTCTCCCTCCGACAAACGATACGAGATCGAAAGTGGAACGATCATCAATGAGATAGATACTCCCCGATAAATCGGGAAATGATCGATCTCCGCTTCCCCCTCAGGAAAGGATCGTGAAGCTCATCCTCGTGGTTGATGGGGCCTCGAATTTGGATGAACAAATTCGAGAAGATCAACTATAGGAATGATCCCTTGAAGTATGATCTTGATTATAACTTCTTTCGAGATAACATAAATAGGAAAAGAGATAACCTCAGACTAACTAAATGACCTCGGTAATCTTCAATTTAAACTATTTTAAAACAAAGATAATTATAATTTTAGCATTAATTAATACTGTCTATAATAGTAACGAGAATCCTTTGAAATTATAAAATAAATAAATGAATAATTACAACCGCCAAAATTGAAATACATAGATTATTATAGTATATTCTAAGATAGTACATTCGAATGTAAAGTTCTGTTTGTGATTTGGCAACCAGCCAAATAAAGAGAGATAATAAAGAATACCTCGCCGTTACAATCTAATCTATTTCAGAAAACGGTTTTATTCGCATTGATTTTTAACGACATTGTATTCACACAACAAAGGGTCCAGAAACTTATTTTATTAAATCGATGTGTTTAATAAAACTTAACTTAATAAAACAACCAAATAAAATACGGTATAACGTTCTAATATATATATTTAGTGCAGATTTAATTTATCCTATGAAAAAATAATCAAATAAAAGAACGTTTTCACAATAAAATATATTTTCGTTTGGTAACCCGAGACTAATAATATTTCAACTCAAAAAAATATCTAGGTTTGAGACATTTACTCTCAATATCCCAAAATCTACAATCCGTATGATTTTATTTAAAAAATGCTCACAAAAACCAAAAACAACATCATACATGATACATCGACTAATATACAAAATTGAATTTATGGAAATAAATCAAGTGGCAAATCGAAGGATGTCTATGTAGAACCCAAAATGAAAAAAGAAAATTTAAAATAAAAAAAAATACTATATAATAAAGAGTACGTGTAGAAAATCTAGTGTATATAATAAAAAACCATTTTATTTTTGCTGTTCGATGGAGTATAACAAATAACCCGTATATTCTCGAACATTGTTATTCAGGCACGTAATCGGTACGACTAGAGAGCCATCTATACGCAGCTTTTTTTTATCTCAAACGCCCCCTCGCGGCAAAAAAACCCAATTTTCTTTTGTGCAATACACTTTAAACATAGCGTAAATAATGTTTGACATCTTTTAAAATAAAGAGGTTGGGGGATGAATTTCCCCCTTTTCGACCCCCCCCCACCCCTCCCGGCGCCACCCCACTCCCACCCATTCATAAAACGATGGTCAAAAGACCCTCCCAGACATCATCAGGAAGATAGCTGCCCAGGAAACAAGTAAGTCACGGAGATACCCTATTAGAGATTCACACGCGAATGCTGAGAATTTATTTCGTCTGAAGCTTCCGTTTTCAACCGTACCTGACTCAAAGACCGTACCTGAATTAAAAAGGCAATAAAAGCAGTGTTGCCAATGTGTGGGATAAATCCCACATTGTGGGATAAAAGGATTTTTAAGCGAAAGTCATTGATTTTGTGGGATTTTTTACCTTAAAAGTTTTCTTATTTTTTTTTGAAAAACCGCTATTTCCCAAACATTATCTAGCTTATCTTTTTGTCAGATATCTTTTTGTGAATTAAATTGAATTAAAAAATGTCTATTTTTTAATTGTTTTTTTAATTTCTTTTTTTTTGCGCGCTAGTCTACGAAACTAGAAAATATTTGGCATATTTTCCGCTGAGTTTTGGGAGGGGGCATGGCTAAAAACGTTTTCGGGGTTTGGCTGAAAATTTTGTAACTGGACTGTGGGATTGTCGCTGCTTAAACATTGGCAACACTGAATAAAAGTCGCTAGATTTGGAGCGAGGTTAGCGGTAATAGTTAGTGTAGGGAGCTGTGGGCTCGCGTGGCCTGAAGTGCTTGCCAGTTGCCACCACCTTCTTACGCATTGAAACCCGGCCACCTGTTTAAACTAGGAATATGAATGAGCCGTATCCTGAGATGGAAAACTATATTCTTCCATATCGGGCTCCCCGTCGCACCTACGGTAACGTAGCTTAAGCTAAATATTTAACCAACGCCTGTAGCGTCATCTTACGGCAGGCAGTAGTACTAGATTACCATATATGCGTGTACATATAATTTCGTCTGCTAGACGTTCGAAATAAGAAGTATAGTCAGTTGCAGGCTAAGAAAGACAAAATATATAGTACAGTCGGCGCAAGGATACCTCAGACCATTTCCGGCCAGTCGACCGCGCGTAATTTAAATTTGACCACTTTACGGTCAATTTCAAATTTCGTGAGTTTCATCGTTTTTTCGCGCCATCTAGGAACCGAAATAGGAATCTATTTTTTAATTTCATGTTGTCACGAGTTTCATTACTGAATGCAGCTAAAGAAGGTTCGATAATTGAAGCTCCAAATATTTTAAATAGCCCAAGAGGTTTCTATAAAAAGCATGATAAAGGTTTATTGTTAACAGGTAAAGATAAAAATATAATTTTAAACGTCTATAGCTCATTAAGACAACGTTACCCCCAAGAAAGCGTGGTAACTATTTTAAAAGAAACTGCCGATTTAACTGGTAAGACGTAGAAATAAATTTACAAAATTAAATAATTATACATACTATTTTAAATTTAAGAATGATAGGAATGCCTTATCTTTTAAATTTTCTCGCCACCACAATTATGAAATTAAAAAATAAAGATTCCAATTTCGGTCTCTAGATGGCGCTAAAAGACGACAAAAAGAGCAAAATTCGAATTTGACCGTAAAATGGCCAAATTCAAATTTCGCGCGGTGGAATGACCGGAAACAATCTGAGGCATCCTTGCGCCGATTGTACTATATATTTTGTCTTTCTTAGCCTGCAACTCACTATAGTAACGGGTTTCTGATGGAATCTGATTTTAATTAGTGGATGAAGCTGAATGTTTGCTTTTAGTAGCAAAATATTGTAATATAATATAATAATAATAATATTACAATAATATAATACACAATACATATTTACCATTATTTGTCTCTTTTTTTATACTTTTGGGGGGAAAAAACAGTATAGTTGTGTTTTTGGAAAATTAAATTGAACGCTTTTCCTTGTTTCATTGTAAAAACTATAAAAACACGTGACTGGTCAACAACTAGCAGACGAAAATATTTTCTTAAGTTCAAACTATTTCCATTAGATGTCTATATTGTATTAAGTTCAATGGTTTACCGTTGCCAAGCCTACCTACCCAATCTACCCCGTAATTTCCATCCTCCTATGTTTAAAGGCAATAAAAGTCGCTTGATGACTTAGGCCTAGTGTGGTGCCTGATGATTATTATTACTATAGCTATGAATCGGAAACTTAAAATTAATTACTTTTAACTAATTGCATTCGATAAGTATATCCAATTTAAAATTAACCATGCGCGTGAAAATATGTCGCCATTTCAGGGTATGAAACCAGGTAAATCAGCTTAACTCAAATCATAAAATAAACTGGTAGCCGAGTCCACACTCTAACAAATTCGTTCAACACGTTTTCGAGGGTGCAAGAAATGTAAAATTTTTAATCAATTTAATTAAAGTTTATGTTTAAGTCGCTAGATGACTTGAGCCTAAGGTAGTGCCTTGGGTATTAGCCTAGCTGATTATTAGTATTTTTAAAGTTTCGATTTTACTATCATAATTTAGTAATCATATTTATAATAGTTTTCTCAATTATCGTGTCAACAAAGTACAAAATATTATAAATAAACAATTCTAATATTCCCCGACAGATGGCGATATCGTATCAAATATAAACCTCGCCCTAATATTACTTCTTATACTTAAAAAGAGTCGACACGTAAGTAATTCTAATATTCTTCAAACTAAAAGCGCCAAAACTCGGGGCACTCAAAATTTTTGGGGGCGCCAAAGCCATGATACTAAAAAGCGTAATTTTGAACTCCCACTACTGAAATTAGTAAATATACCGAAATTGGCTTTATTTTGTTATTTTTTTAATTGTGAATTTCGACTTCGATGTTATATGATATTAGTTGGTATTAATTGTTTAATATAATAAAAAAATTCGCTTTTTTCATTTAATTTAAAACAACTAATCTATAAGACGATTAGCTATAGTAGTTTTCTTTAATATAGTAGGATACACGTCGATTAAATGAACTGCAGTCCTATGAACGTTTTAGCATTGTTGTAATATAGTATTGTCCAATCACTTTTCACTATTTCGTGTATCCTGGTGTAGCCCAAAAATACCAAGCCAGTGTTATATTCGTCAAAACACTTTTGATTGGCTAGTTAGATATTTCTTCAATTGAAATATTTACACTTTTGGCGAGAGGTAGCCACTTAGAAAAAATTGTACACCAGATTTCTGATTACCAAATATTTTCGATATTTCTTAAATATTTCCGATGTTTCTTAAATATTTCCAAATATTTCCCGATTTCCAGAAATATCGAAAATCTTTCCGTTTACTTCTCTAGATTTCCAACATTTCTTTGAATTTCTCTAGACTTCTAATAATTCTTTGGATTTTCTAGATATCAAATATTTCTCCTGCATTTCTAGATTTCCAGAAATATCGAAAATATTTCTAGATTTCCGAAAATAATTATTTCGATTTATCACTATTTTTACACCAGATTTCTTAAGTGACTACTCCCTCAACTTTTGGTGCCGTAAAACGCTCGAAAAGAACATTTTTCAAAACTATAGTAAAAACGCTTTTTGATTAATATACAAATATTTTAGATCATATCTTTTGCTAGTTGAGCAATCAATTATTTTTGGGGTGGGTCGGGTTGGGGATGCCCTAGTTAATAAAATACCTGGAAAACAATTCAGTCTCCACTAAATGATCTTAATTATACGGGTTCTAAGTAACTTTAAGAATGATATAAATAGGGGCTAGTATTCGAAATAAGGTACTGTAGCGAGTAGTCCTAGCTGTTGGTGGGAGAAAAGATATTTTTAAGAAATCTATATATGGACTCTCTATAAAGGTTTGCAATTTCGCCCGTCGGGTGGCGCTCTCGGCAGATCAGTGCCGTTCCATTGATTTTCATGGACCAGCGATTTCCCCTCGCGCCGTCGCGTGTAGCCGTCTACAGGCGCAGACAAATACCCAGAAACTAGATCACTCTTTTAGAGAATATATCTTGGAATAACACAAGTTTTATTTCGAAGGGAATTGGCTGGAAACTTTTCTATAATGGCTGTCACGATACTATATTATAAACACCTTGGTATTTGAAATCGGTTTCTTAAAATTTTGAAAACTGTTTTTAAAATTGTTAACTGGTTTTTGTTTTTAAATTTGTAAACTGTTTTGGTTTTTAAATTTGTAAACTGTTTAGGTTTTTAATTTTAAAACCGTTTTTTTAATTTTAAAACTGTTTTTTAATTTTAAAACTTTTTTAATTTAAATACTGTTTTTTAATATTAAAACTGTTTTTTTAATTTTATAACTGTTTTTCAATTTTAAAACTGTTTTTCTAATTTTAAAACTTTTTAATTTTAAAACTTTTTAATTTTAATTCTATTTTTCTACTTTTAAAACTGTTTTTTAATTTTAAAACTTTTTTTTATTTTAAAACATTTTTTTAATTTTTTAAAAACTGTTGTTTAATTTTTATAAACTATTGTTTCAAGCTTCTAGTTCGGGTGATCAAATTGAAATATTTCGCGCTGCGTCTTCGATAGGGGGCGACACTTAACGGGCTTTTTTAAATGAAATACGGAAAAGCATCCAAGGGATTTTCTTTGGAGCTGTCACTTGCTTTAAAGTTTAAATTTTCACAGGACATAATTAGTATTGGCAACAACGAGTTTAGTTAACTGAGAACGTAGGAGAATGGTACTAATCAACGCTAGGGACGGTTTGCAGCCGTATATTTTACTATACCTCTCGTGAAAAACTTTCGTTGACAAGCCACCCCTAGAAATTACGTGATTCAATTCGGAAACGACTTAGTTCTTAACACCGTCTATCGTTCGGTGTTTAAACTAATGAAATAGTCAGTCGTCTGCTAAGTTTATAAATGTTTTAGAAATTATTTGTAATTTCTGACAATGAATTACTTAAATCAGCCAATCTCACTAGATTATCATCGCTGTCATCTGTTAAAATAGTTTAATTAACTTCAATATCCTAATAGCCAAGGTCTTAGGCCAAGGAATAAAATCAACATACCTGAAAAACTAATTACTTCGTCATCACAAGCTGCTCTTTTTTAATGTCCCTAGGTCAACTTGACGAAAACCTAACGTTTCATACATATTTGCACTAAACCGCTTTAAAAAATTATTATAATATATTAAATATAAATATAATTTATTATACATATTAAAGAGTTTATCACAAGTTCGCAGCTGTACATTCTTAAGCCTTAACCAAATCATCTAAGTCTAGCCATGGGCCAAATAATGATAAATCCAGGACATGACTCTAAGCGAAAAACCCGTCCAACAGCGCTAACACCCGACCACTATTGCCCCCTATTGGGAAAAACGCGCGATCGCGGACCTACGTCATTTTGGGGGCAAATGTTTTAGGGACAGTTTTCAAAAATAATACACGAGGTCGTCGTAGTAAATATCCTGGAATATGTATTCACAGTTATCATATATAGTGTGGTTATTAAAGTAAGTACTTATTTTTATACGTACTAAGTTCATAATTAGTATAATATACATGTATATAATATTTAATATTAAACATATACTTTCCTAGAATCGTTAAAATTTATCAAAAAATGAGGGGCCAAATATGGCAGGATTTTCGAATTACAACCGCCACTTATTTTCGAATTCCGACTCAGTCATCACTAGATGGCGTTCGGGAAACCGGAAACTTGCTTGATTTTGCCCCCAATTTTTTTTTTTTTTCCTCCTTTTCCCCCCTACTAAAATGGCCGCCTGTGTCTTTTAGTGGACGGCCGATTTAGTACGCGTGAAGGTACCAGAGTCATGTCCTGGATTTATCATTATTTGGCCCATGGTCTAGCAGGCAACAATTTGCTTTTCCCTCTGAGTGACGTATCTCCCTCCAAAAAAACTGAATCACCTTTCCGGCGAAGATGACCGTTTATCAGATTTTGCTGCCTGAAAACCGTCCCTAGCGTTGAATAGTTCCATGGTAGGAGTTTACCTTCCAGGTCTCTGAGCATAATCTCCTCCATTTTCCCAATTGTCTAACGCCATCTAGTAAGAGCATTTTCTTTAATATTTTCATTCATCATGAAATACGTAGAAGTTCAGTTCAGTTTATGCTTAAAAACAGGGTGCCTCGTCGAATTTACTCCAGGGATTTTCGTAGTAAAACATCATCGATACGTCACCCGTGATCAGGGTGGGCAAGAACCAGCCAGACTAGTTTAAACCACCCTGGTTTAAAAAATACATGGTTAAAACCACGTTTTTTCTTAAAAAAAATTGAGAAATGAATTAAAAATATTGAAAATTTCAAATATTTATTTCAAATAAAAAATGCAGAATACAATATTCTTCCTTTATTATTCCAAAACGAAACTAAAACTTAGCCTTCACTTTTTTAGGGGATCTTAAAATTCATTTTGCACGTGAAAATACATCGCCATGTTATCGTATAAAAGCAGGTAAATAAGCCTGCTATACCTCACAATGTAGAGGTACTGTCACGCGAAAAAACTTTATTTTGAAATTTGACAATTTGAGCATTTTCGAAGTAATGAGCATTTTCTTATTAGTGGTTTAAACTGATTTTAACCATACTCCTTTTTTTATTTAAAGAAAAAAGTTTTTTTTCAACCCTGACGGAGCAGCAACATCAAAACAAGACGGCCAGTGTTACATTATAGAAAGACCTACTAGTTACGGAAAATGTAACCTTAACTATTAATTTAGTTGGTGTAACTTTAATTAAAGCAGAGTTTAACAATTTTTTTTATTTAATTTAATGAATCGTAAATAGCCAAATAACTGTCAGATTACCAAAATTAGTGTCGATAAAAATATTTCAAAACAATTCCCCAACAGATGGCGTTACGGGTTTCATTTTGGTGTAGATTGTACCTCTTGCCTGTGCGAACGACAGGCTAAAAACGTTCTTGGTAGAGGATATAAACTTCCAGTTTTAAATATCATTGTTGAGAATATATCCCCTAGCGACGAAAACGCGAATTAACTCTACGTTTGTCCATCGCAAATGGTTATCCTGATAAATTATGTGAAGTGGCGGAGTGGATAGCACTTTCGCCTCGCAGCAAGAGGAGCACTGGGTGAAAACTCGGAACCACTCCTTCCGCGTTGAGTTTGCCAGTTCTCTCCCCACTGGCTTAAGGGGTTTTCCCCCGAGCTCTTCGTTTTCCTCTTCCATAAAATCTTCTTGAATTTAACGGTAATAGCGAGTGTACAGCGCTGTTGGCTCACGTGGCATGCAGTGCTTGCCACCACCCTCCTACGCATTGTAACCCGGCCACCTGAATTAATGGCATTAAAAGTCGCTTGATGACTCAAGCCTAAGGGTATTTAGACTATCTGATAGTTATTATTATTATCTGACAAATAATAAAATTTCGGCAATTTTCCAAGCCCGAACTTGACGGACACTTAGATGAACAAGCAGACGATTATGGTACGTTGTCAACGTGACCTCTGTGACCTATAAGGTCAGCTTAGACATCCCTTTATTGTGAGAAGTAACGTCCTAATAGTTAATTATAAAGCCTATAGATGGCGGTTCGGTTATAGGCCCTTTAAGATTCTATAAAGGTCATTTTAAAAGAAACCAACTTTGAAACCAAAAAGTCTATATAACAATTTTTAATGAAAAATAGCGTCAAAGTAAAAGTGTTTTAGTTGAAAAACGATTATAAAATTGTGTTTTTTTTATTCCGGCGTGGGGAATGCGAAGAAGGGAGGGATTAAGGACCTCTATTTATACCCGTTACCCCAATTGGGGTTTTATTTCGGGACAAGCAAAACAGATTTTCAAAGTGTTGAAAGCAGTCCCCTTAATCTTTGGGACTTGCAGCACTTAGAAAATCTCTAGACAAACACCAAAAAATATATAAATATATTTCTTTCATAAAGCTACCCAAAAATGCAAAGTAAATAACTGGAGGTCTTTTAGAAAAGCCGAAAAGAAAGATAGGCTACAGTGGCGCCATCTATACCCAGTGAGAGAAGAGAGAGTTTTAGAATTTTTAAAGGGGTACCCTTATCCTTCGGCGAAAACTTTAAGAGGATTAATTTTTGCCTGTACTCCGTTAAAGGGGTATAATCCCTCACCCCCCCCCTCGTGAACTAACCTCCTTCAGGCTACCATAGATAAATCAATGTTACCCGAGACTAAGTGCAACGACTTACCAGAGTTTTCTGGCCTTTGGTAATGGTGACGGGTGACTCCGTATAAATTTTGACTTTATGTCATGGGAAAATGGTGTTACGCTACCACCTGAATATTTTTACGCTTTACAGTAACTGCCAACGAGGCGCTTTTAATATAGTCGTTACAAAGGCCGGCGGGACAGGTATAGCCTTGCAGTTGGAGTCGACGCTAGGATCTTTATTTTCTCTAGGATGAGCAATATTACTCGTGTCTCAGGCGCGCCAGGCTGGTAGACAATGTCCGTTGTCACCGAGTGTTTAATGTAACAAGTTGAAAAAATGCCTAATATAGTGCGACACTTAAAGCAACTGTCGGCTCTATAATTGCCAGCTGTATTATGAAAAGGCCCCTGTTATTAGAGATGGCCATGAATCAATCCGAATCTTCGGGAAAAAAAAGACTTTCGTGGAGAGCGTGGAGCCATCTATTAATGGGAACGGAAGCTAAAATTCAAAATATCGAAACAATAACGTCGTCAGAGAGCCATTATAGGGTATTATATTTAGACCACTTTTACTCTGGTTAGTGAACTTTAACCTAAATTATATATCCCATATAAAATATATTGGAAACAATTACTATGATTGAAGTTATTGACAAATTTACAAACGAGCCAATCAACGCGAAGTATACTTTTATGCCCCGCCTTTTGAGTCAAACTGTAGCTTCAGCATCTTGTTTTGATTTCGACGCTGGCGACATCTATTGAAAAAAGAGCTACTTCACCTAGAGCCGACACTTGCTTGAAAATATGAACTAAATTGAAAAATGGACAAAACCACTTCTAGCTTTCGAGACCGAGAGAACTTGGGACTGCTGTATGGGGTTATTCAAACGCCATATTTGAAACTCCATTTTGATTTTAGGTGTTAAGCGCCAGCTCTCGAATGGAATACGAAACTTTATCCATAATTACTGATTTTTTTAATTATATTATGTTTTATTAAATACGTTATATTTTATAATATTTATTACATTTCATTCATATTATTTTGGGTTTTTTATATTTAATGTAATAATAAATTGTTTATATTATAAAAGTACTAATTTAAGAATATTTTCTAAAATTATACTTAAAAGTAGTTTCAAATTTTGAAAATATCGTATTTGTCAATTTTCATTTACATAAATTTAATTCTCAATTTTCATTTTCATTTTCATTTATATTAATTTAATTATCAATTATAATTTTTATTTATATTAATTTAATTCTCAATTTTCATTTTTATTTATATTAATTTAATTATCAATTATCAATTTCCAATTTCATTTATATTAATTTAATTATCAATTTCCTATTTCATTTATATTAATATAATTATAAATTTTAAATTTCATTTATATTAATTAATTCTCAATTTTCACTCAATTTACATTTTCATTTATATTAAATTAATTATCAATTTCCAATTTAATTTATATTAATTTAATTATCAATTTTCAATTTCATTTACATTAATTAAATTCTCAATTTTTACTCAATTTACATTTTAATTTATATTAATTTATTTATCAATTTTCAATTTCATTTATATTAATTTAATTCTCAATTTTCACTCAATTTTAATTTTCATTTATATTAATTTAACTAGCTATTATTTTTAATATATTTTTAATTCCTAATTTATAATCAGCTAGGCTAATACCCTAGGCACCACCTTAGGCCTAAGTCATCAAGCGACTTTTGAAGCCTTTAATTCGGGTGGCCGGGTTACAATGTGTAGGAGGGTGGTGGCAAGTCCTGCATGCCACGCGATCGAGCCAACAGCTCCTTACACTAACTATTACCGTTAACCTCAACAAGTTTTAATTCTTAATTTTAATTTATTTCTCAATTTTAATATATTATTAATTCTTAATTTTAATTTATTTCTCAATTTTAATATATTATTAATTCTTAATTTTAATTTATTTCTCAATTTTAATATATTATTAATTCTTAATTTTAATTTATTTCTCAATTTTAATATATTATTAATTCTTAATTTTAATTTATTTCTCAATTTTAATATATTATTAATTCTTAATTTTAATTTATTTCTCAATTTTAATATATTATTAATTCTTAATTTTAATTTATTTCTCAATTTTAATATATTATTAATTCTTAATTTTATTTTATTTCTCAATTTGAATTCTTAATTTTAATTTATTTCTCAATTTTAATTCTTAATTTCAATTTATTTCTCAATTTTAATATATTTTTAATTCTTAATTTTATTTTATTTCTCAATTTGAATTCTTAATTTTAATTTATTTCTCAATTTGAATTCTTAATTTTAATTTATTTCTCAATTTGAATTCTTAATTTCAATTTATTTCTCAATTTTAATATATTTTTAATTCTTAATTTTAATTTATTTCTCAATTTGAATTCTTAATTTTAATTTATTTCTCAATTTGAATTCTTAATTTTAATTTATTTCTCAATTTGAATTCTTAATTTTAATTTATTTCTCAATTTGAATTCTTAATTTTAATTTATTTCTCAATTTGAATTCTTAATTTTAATTTATTTCTCAATTTGAATTCTTAATTTTAATTTATTTCTCAATTTGAATTCTTAATTTTAATTTATTTCTCAATTTGAATTCTTAATTTTAATTTATTTCTCAATTCGAATTCTTAATTTTAATTTATTTCTCAATTTGAATTCTTAATTTTAATTTATTTCTCAATTTGAATTCTTAATTTTAATTTATTTCTCAATTTGAATTCTTAATTTTAATTTATTTCTCAATTTGAATTCTTAATTTTAATTTATTTCTCAATTTGAATTCTTAGTTTCAATTTATTTCTCAATTTGAATTCTTAATTTTCATTTATTTCTCAATTTGAATTCTTAGTTTCAATTTATTTCTCAATTTGAATTCTTAATTTTCATTTATTTCTCAATTTGAATTCTTAGTTTCAATTTATTTCTCAATTTTAATTCTTAATTTTAATTTTTAAGATTAAATTGGATGGCGCCACTAAGCATTATGGGTTAAGCTATTGCTACCAATGGGAAATTTCGTGAAAGCTCACGGGTTTTTATAGCCCAATATTAAAGAACGGGAAATGGCAATAGCCTTTCACCCGCTTTCCCCTTAGTGGAAATAGCTAAACCCCCAACTCTGCCCCAAGTACCTAGTGGCGCCATCTAATCGGTGGCTGCTCTTAAAAATTGCCCTCTTTGTCAATTTTTACTTCGTATCATCTTAATTCTTAATTTCAATTCGATATTAGTTCAAAAGTTAATATTTCAAATTTTTTATTCAGTACCACTAATTAGTAAAATTATTCCTAGAACAGACAACGACGAAGCCCTCTGTAAACTCCCTCTCTATCTATGGCCATCTCTACTTCTGGCAACGTAATCGAAATGTCCCTTTATCGGAGTATAGCTCTGGCGTTATCTACGATGACTCTAGTTCGACTGAGAAAACGCGCGTTGTCTAGGAAGTTGGTGAACGTCATCGATTTTTCGGCACGCGCTTTGCCAAGAAACTAGAAAATGAGGGGGGGTGGAGAAATATTCTTTACCTTAATTCCAAAACCAGGTATTTCAAAAAATGAAATTTGAATAAAACATTATTTAAATTAGTGTTGTAAGTCGGAAAATTTTCCGTATTTTTCCGAAAAAAATAAAAAAAAGTTTTCATTCCATGATTAGTCTAATATATTGTTTATAAATTTAAGTAAAGCGGCATTTTCACTTTATTTTTTTGAATAATTAACTAAAACTAAACCTCTAAACTAGTTTAAACTGATTAACAATGTAACACTATTAATGTTTTGTAGGATGTTTACTGATATTAGACATTTCATATCGATAAAGAATTAATAAATTAATAATAACCTAATGAATTTTTTATGTTTCCAATTTGCGGAAAATTTCCCTTATTTTATTTTTCCGGAAAATTAACAACACTAATTTAAATATTAAAGGGAATATAACCTCCAGTCGTTTTTTATGTTTTTTATGCTTTTTTACGTAAGAAAATTTGGCGGGAAGTCACTAAACAGCGCCAAAAATATCTAAAGTCATTGGAGGGAGCGGGAAATGGTCGAAGTTTGGTGTTCCACACCTAAAACCGGAGGTTATATGCCCTTTAAAGGCCGACTACATAAATCTTCGGTTTACTCTGTCTTTCACTGGAAGTAGGCTGACTGCATGGCACACGTGTATTGCAGTAAGCCTACTTCCAGTGAAAGACAGAGTAAACCGAAGATTTATGTAGTCGGCCTTTAAGGGAAAATATTTTAAGCGATGCTTCTAAAAAATATAAATATATAAAACTTTGAAACTATAAGGTCAATATTTTTAATATTTTTACCATTAATAAAAATTTAAAAGCTTTTTAGAAAAACGTCAATTCGCGTAAGTCGGGTTACACGGTTTTGGAAGTAAGGTAGTGAATTTTGGGAAAGCGTTACTTTAGATTTGGAATGGGAGATGGAATCATGAAAGAAAGTGGAGATGGGGGAAATTAATACGATTTGCGGCCGGTTCAAGACGCGCGGATTTTTCGCCGCATTATTCACAGATTGAACTGGAAATGAGGTGGTTGTTATTTGCGGTACACCTTCAAAATTTAAATTCGGTGGGAGGAAAATTCTAATTTTAAAACACCATTGCGCAAGTCCTCAAATGTTTTCATTCCGTATAAAGGATAAAGGCGTCACTAAAGATAAACTTTAATAATAATAATATAATAATTATACCAAGAAATTTACGAGTTCCTAATTACGCGTAGAACTCGAGGTTTGGATATAGAAATATCCGTTTTATTTATTTTTATACATAACCGAAAATTATCTGAATAAAACTTATTTTTTTCATATTTAATCGTTTTATAACCGTGAACAGGAATCCATACCTCTACTTGGAATGCTTATCCTGGCGTATCGAGTATGGTAAGATCACTCTGACGGCTTTGGCCCCGCCTACGAGATAAAAATCCCCTCTGCGCGCGCTCCCCTCTCACGTTGTTGTTTGTTAAGTTAACGTAGTGACGTCAAAAAACCGTCAGCCACATCGAGACCAAAATCTGCCGCGATAAGCATTCCAAGTAGAGGTATGGATTCCTGCCGGGAATAATATCCATAAATAAACATTTAACCGAAATTCTTATGAATAATCGAAAATTTTGCGGTTAATTTATCTGTTCCGCCGAGTTCTAATTATGCGTCATGGTAGAATTTATCTCTTGGCCCGATAGGGGGGAAGGAAATACGTCACCAGCGTGTGCTTCAATGACGTCAGTTGTAAGGAACCAATGAGATACCAGGCTGATTTAATTTTTTTCTTTAGGGGGAAGGATTGGCAGTAACGCCATAAAGTAATTATCCCTACATTAGAAATAAATACATTCAAGACAATAATAATAATGTTAATTTTTGCTTGAACTGTTTGGAAGAGTTAGGATTAGTCACAGCCACTAGCGTTCCTTCACTGACAATTGATTAACTAATTTCTGGGAGTCTAAATGGAGAGGAGGAAACAAAGTACTCGGAGCCAAAACCCGAGGGGTAGTCACTTTTGTAATCAGGTGTACAAATCGTAGGTAATCATGGGAAATCGCTTAAGAAAATCACTAAATTCACGGAGAAATTGTGATAAATCAGTAGAAATCAACGAAAGATTTTCTAAAATCATTACTCAGGTGTACAAATATTTAACGAGTGACTACCCCTCGTAAAAACCGCTTAGAAGAAATATAAAATTGAAAATAAAGCAAAAGATATAAATGAAGTCACCAAAATAAGTACTTTGAAACATCTGCAAGTCAATGAAGTTATAATTTATCTCCTTCTTAAGTTCTTACATCAAATTATCATGCTATTTAAAAATGTTTTCGGTTCATAAAATATTGACTTCTATAAACGAAATCCAAAATAGTATATTGGTTTTCAGTGATATCGGCAATTCGCGACCGAAAGCTATCGCACGGCTAACTTTGATCACGCGCTGTTCGCGCTACAGCGGCCAACCCATTCGTTGAGGTTTCTATGTTAACCTATGAGCAAAAATGTGTATGGTTTGAGCGCCCCTAGCGGAATATAATTTTTAAAATAGTTTTTGCATTGAAGCCAATATAAAAACGAGTGTGGCGCTGAACTCCTACAGGTTATAGTACAGTTTATAGGGGGAAAT
Organism: Leiobunum rupestre; assembly: GCF_980474605.1. Classification (NCBI taxonomy): domain Eukaryota; kingdom Metazoa; phylum Arthropoda; class Arachnida; order Opiliones; family Sclerosomatidae; genus Leiobunum; species Leiobunum rupestre. The sequence goes on along the minus strand of NC_143384.1, from coordinate 97,254,021 downwards.
TTTTTGCTCACGGAATATCGACGAATGGGTTGGCCGCTGTAGCGCGAGAGATCAAAGTTGGCCGTGGCTATCGCCCTCTTTCGGTAGCCGTCGAAAGCTAGATAAGTAGCGTATTAGAAGAAGCTATTAGAGTTGGCAGTCAGTTGAGTATGGTACGAAATTACTCGTATTAAAGGGTTATGCTGGATGACAAATTTTGCGTACGAGATTTGAAAATCTCAAAGTGATTTCAGAAATCAGAAACTGACTTTGAGATTTCTGAGCACGATTTTCGTCTTGATTTCTGAGGTTTTAGGTTGATTTTGAGATTTTGAAACAGATTTTTGCCCAATTTCCGGTTTATGAAGTTGATTTCAAGATTACTAAACTCATTTTTTCTAGAGTGTACGCGATTGGTTCAAATGTTGAACCCCTGGCACCCAGATGTAGACATTTTTCTCTAATCTGACCATAACAGACGCTATGTCGGAAGAACGTAGCGCCATCTGGACTCGTTTCAAACGGTAATAATATAAATATATTATAACATTTCATAATGAAATATTAAATAGTTAATTTATAAAATACAATTACAAGAGTAATAACCGCCTAAAATACAATTACAAGAGTAATAACCGCCTAAAATACAATTACAAGAGTAATAACCGCCTAAAATACAATTACAAGAGTAATAACCGCCTAAAATACAATTACAAGAGTAATAACCGCCTAAAATACAATTACAAGAGTAATAACCGCCTAAAATACAATTACAAGAGTAATAACCGCCTAAAATACAATTACAAGAGTAATAACCGCCTAAAATAGAATTACAAGAGTAATAACCGCCTAAAATAGAATTACAAGAGTAATAACCGCCTAAAATACAATTACAAGAGTTATAACCGCCTAAAATACAATTACAAGAGTAATAACCGCCTAAAATACAATTACAAGAGTAATAACCGCCTAAAATAGAATTACAAGAGTAATAACCGCCTAAAATACAATTACAAGAGTAATAACCGCCTAAAATACAATTACAAGAGTAATAACCGCCTAAAATACAATTACAAGAGTAATAACCGCCTAAAATAGAATTACAAGAGTAATAACCGCCTAAAATACAATTACAAGAGTAATAACCACCTAAAATACAATTACAAGAGTAATAACCGCCTAAAATACAATTACAAGAGTAATAACCGCCTAAAATAGAATTACAAGAGTAATAACCGCCTAAAATACAATTACAAGAGTAATAACCGCCTAAAATACAATTACAAGAGTAATAACCGCCTAAAATACAATTACAAGAGTAATAACCGCCTAAAATACAATTACAAGAGTAATAACCGCCTAAAATACAATTACAAGAGTAATAACCGCCTAAAATACAATTACAAGAGTAATAACCGCCTAAAATACAATTACAAGAGTAATAACCGCCTAAAATACAATTACAAGAGTAATAACCGCCTAAAATACAATTACAAGAGTAATAACCGCCTAAAATACAATTACAAGAGTAATAACCGCCTAAAATACAATTACAAGAGTAATAACCGCCTAAAATACAATTACAAGAGTAATAACCGCCTAAAATAGAATTACAAGAGTAATAACCGCCTAAAATACAATTACAAGAGTAATAACCGCCTAAAATACAATTACAAGAGTAATAACCGCCTAAAATAGAATTACAAGAGTAATAACCGCCTAAAATACAATTACAAGAGTAATAACCGCCTAAAATACAATTACAAGAGTAATAACCGCCTAAAATACAATTACAAGAGTAATAACCGCCTAAAATAGAATTACAAGAGTAATAACCGCCTAAAATACAATTACAAGAGTAATAACCGCCTAAAATACAATTACAAGAGTAATAACCGCCTAAAATACAATTACAAGAGTAATAACCGCCTAAAATACAATTACAAGAGTAATAACCGCCTAAAATACAATTACAAGAGTAATAACCGCCTAAAATACAATTACAAGAGTAATAACCGCCTAAAATACAATTACAAGAGTAATAACCGCCTAAAATACAATTACAAGAGTAATAACCGCCTAAAATACAATTACAAGTGTAATAACCGCCTAAAATACAATTACAAGTGTAATAACCGCCTAAAATACAATTACAAGAGTAATAACCGCCTAAAATACAATTACAAGAGTAATAACCGCCTAAAATACAATTACAAGAGTAATAACCGCCTAAAATACAATTACAAGAGTAATAACCGCCTAAAATACAATTACAAGAGTAATAACCGCCTAAAATACAATTACAAGAGTAATAACCGCCTAAAATACAATTACAAGAGTAATAACCGCCTAAAATACAATTGCAAGAGTAATAACCACCTAAAATACAATTGCAAGAGTAATAACCGCCTAAAATACAATTACAAGAGTAATAACCGCCTAAAATACAATTACAAGAGTAATAACCGCCTAAAATACAATTACAAGAGTAATAACCACCTAAAATACAATTACAAGAGTAATAACCGCCTAAAATACAATTACAAGAGTAATAACCGCCTAAAATACAATTACAAGAGTAATAACCGCCTAAAATACAATAACAAGTGTAATAACCGCCTAAAATACAATTACAAGAGTAATAACCGCCTAAAATACAATTACAAGAGTAATAACCGCCTAAAATAGAATTACAAGAGTAATAACCGCCTAAAATACAATTACAAGAGTAATAACCGCCTAAAATACAATTACAAGAGTAATAACCGCCTAAAATACAATTACAAGAGTAATAACCGCCTAAAATACAATTACAAGAGTAATAACCGCCTAAAATACAATTACAAGAGTAATAACCGCCTAAAATACAATTACAAGAGTAATAACCGCCTAAAATACAATTACAAGAGTAATAACCGCCTAAAATACAATTACAAGAGTAATAACCGCCTAAAATACAATTACAAGAGTAATAACCGCCTAAAATACAATTACAAGAGTAATAACCGCCTAAAATACAATTACAAGAGTAATAACCGCCTAAAATACAATTACAAGAGTAATAACCACCTAAAATAGAATTACAAGAGTAATAACCACCTAAAATACAATTACAAGAGTAATAACCGCCTAAAATACAATTACAAGAGTAATAACCGCCTAAAATACAATTACAAGAGTAATAACCGCCTAAAATAGAATTACAAGAGTAATAACCGCCTAAAATACAATTACAAGAGTAATAACCGCCTAAAATACAATTACAAGAGTAATAACCGCCTAAAATACAATTACAAGAGTAATAACCGCCTAAAATACAATTACAAGAGTAATAACCGCCTAAAATACAATTACAAGAGTAATAACCGCCTAAAATATAATTACAAGAGTAATAACCGCCTAAAATACAATTACAAGAGTAATAACCGCCTAAAATAGAATTACAAGAGTAATAACCGCCTAAAATACAATTACAAGAGTAATAACCGCCTAAAATACAATTACAAGAGTAATAACCGCCTAAAATACAATTACAAGAGTAATAACCGCCTAAAATAGAATTACAAGAGTAATAACCGCCTAAAATACAATTACAAGAGTAATAACCGCCTAAAATACAATTACAAGAGTAATAACCGCCTAAAATACAATTACAAGAGTAATAACCGCCTAAAATACAATTACAAGAGTAATAACCGCCTAAAATACAATTACAAGAGTAATAACCGCCTAAAATACAATTACAAGAGTAATAACCGCCTAAAATACAATTACAAGAGTAATAACCGCCTAAAATACAATTACAAGAGTAATAACCGCCTAAAATACAATTACAAGAGTAATAACCGCCTAAAATAGAATTACAAGTGTAATAACCGCCTAAAATACAATTACAAGAGTAATAACCGCCTAAAATACAATTACAAGAGTAATAACCGCCTAAAATACAATTACAAGAGTAATAACCACCTAAAATACAATTACAAGAGTAATAACCGCCTAAAATACAACTACAAGAGTAATAACCACCTAAAATACAATTACAAGAGTAATAACCGCCTAAAATACAACTACAAGAGTAATAACCACCTAAAATACAATTACAAGAGTTATAACCGCCTAAAATACAATTACAAGAGTAATAACCGCCTAAAATACAACTACAAGAGTAATAACCACCTAAAATACAACTACAAGAGTTATAACCGCCTAAAATACAATTACAAGAGTAATAACCGCCTAAAATACAATTACAAGAGTAATAACCGCCTAAAATACAACTACAAGAGTAATAACCACCTAAAATACAACTACAAGAGTTATAACCGCCTAAAATACAACTACAAGAGTTATAACCGCCTAAAATACAATTACAAGAGTAATAACCGCCTAAAATACAATTACAAGAGTAATAACCGCCTAAAATACAACTACAAGAGTAATAACCACCTAAAATACAACTACAAGATAATAACCGCCTAAAATACAATTACAAGAGTAATAACCGCCTAAAATACAATTACAAGAGTAATAACCGCCTAAAATACAATTACAAGAGTAATAACCGCCTAAAATACAACTACAAGAGTAATAACCACCTAAAATACAACTACAAGAGTTATAACCGCCTAAAATACAACTACAAGAGTTATAACCGCCTAAAATACAATTACAAGAGTAATAACCGCCTAAAATACAATTACAAGAGTAATAACCGCCTAAAATACAACTACAAGAGTAATAACCACCTAAAATACAACTACAAGATAATAACCGCCTAAAATACAATTACAAGAGTAATAACCGCCTAAAATACAATTACAAGAGTAATAACCGCCTAAAATAGAATTACAAGGGTAATAACCGCCTAAAATACAATTACAAGAGTAATAACCGCCTAAAATACAATTACAAGAGTAATAACCGCCTAAAATACAATTACAAGAGTAATAACCGCCTAAAATACAATTACAAGAGTAATAACCGCCTAAAATACAATTACAAGAGTAATAACCGCCTAAAATACAATTACAAGAGTAATAACCGCCTAAAATAGAATTACAAGTGTAATAACCGCCTAAAATACAATTACAAGAGTAATAACCGCCTAAAATACAATTACAAGAGTAATAACCGCCTAAAATACAATTACAAGAGTAATAACCACCTAAAATACAATTACAAGAGTAATAACCGCCTAAAATACAACTACAAGAGTAATAACCACCTAAAATACAATTACAAGAGTAATAACCGCCTAAAATACAACTACAAGAGTAATAACCACCTAAAATACAATTACAAGAGTTATAACCGCCTAAAATACAATTACAAGAGTAATAACCGCCTAAAATACAACTACAAGAGTAATAACCACCTAAAATACAACTACAAGAGTTATAACCGCCTAAAATACAATTACAAGAGTAATAACCGCCTAAAATACAATTACAAGAGTAATAACCGCCTAAAATACAACTACAAGAGTAATAACCACCTAAAATACAACTACAAGAGTTATAACCGCCTAAAATACAACTACAAGAGTTATAACCGCCTAAAATACAATTACAAGAGTAATAACCGCCTAAAATACAATTACAAGAGTAATAACCGCCTAAAATACAACTACAAGAGTAATAACCACCTAAAATACAACTACAAGATAATAACCGCCTAAAATACAATTAAAATGGTAATAACAACTTCGTACAGGACAGCTTTCGACTTTTTCGGGGGAAAAAACCAGCAGTTATAAATCAGCGAGGCAACAGGTCCCCGAATGCAACGAGACACCCTCGCCCTTAACAAAGAGAGGAAATACACGAACTAATAAACGAGGTCGAGATAATGGGCTAGCACCGGAACTTCAAAAACCCACCCCTCATTGAAGAACAAAGGGAAAAAATATCTCCGGAAAAAAATATCATTAAAAAGATCTCGGAAATTTCAAACTGCAGATGAAAAAAATATATACAGATAAAAGCTAGAGGTTCTTCGCAAATAGTACCCTAAAAAATGGAATCAGGTTGCGCGTGGGGGTGGTTTGGGCGGTGGAACCGTCGCAGGTGGGGTGAAGATGTAAGAGAGGATCAATTTTACATCTCTTTAACAATGGCCAGGGCCGTGGATGAATAGGAGACGCGGGTTTGAAAACGGAAACCCCAAACGGGATTCGGATTGCGGAGATCCACCTGAGCGAATATGACGCCATCCCGGCCCCCTTTAATTTGAACCCCAGAAACCAGCCCCTTAAATACGGCAGCCCCTCTCGCTCTCAATTTCCCGACTGGGGCCTGCAGCCGGATCACGCGCTCCTAACTCACTTTTTATTTTTTATCAACCTTTTATCAATCGTCATGGTAACCGCATCTGTCCCCTTTTGCATACTCGTAAAAGCGGGTGAGCTATTGGGATATTTCGCTAAATCCTTTTTATTCAACCAAGAATACATTTACGCGAATGAGGACGGTATGATTTCCTTAGTGATAGCCAGAATTAAAGTACTTTTATTTATGGAGAATTACTATGTTTAGTGGTTAGCACTAGGTTCACCAAGTTTTTCAGTTTATCCTTTCCATCAAATTTGTCAAGGTTAATGGTAATAGTTAGTGTATATGGAGTTGTTGGCTCGCGTGGCATGAAGGGTTTGCCACCACCTTCCTACGCATTATAACCCGGCCACTTGATTTAATATCATTAAAAGTCGCTAGATGACTTGGGCCAAGGGTGGTGCCTTGGGCTTAGCCTAACTGTAATAGTGAGTGTAAGGAGCTGTTACCCGGTCCCTTGATTTAATGACATTAAAAGTCACTAGGTGGTGTCTTGATTATTAGCCTAACTGATTATTACTAGACCATCGAAATCGATTTTCCAGGACTACAACTCTCTCGAAAACGCGTCTTCTCAATGTAACCCTAGACTACTAGCGCCACCTTTTGACAAAAATGTGGCAAACGTGGAATTAAGTCACTTTGGGTAAAATTTACGTCAGAAACATTTTTAAGAAATTTTTAGGCCGATCAATACCAACCCCAATAAACAATCGGGATATTGTACCCAATTCCGATTCATCGTCTTGGACACCCCCAAGCAGTGTTGGAAATAAGGCGGTGGCGTCGGTCAAAGACCAGTTTATTTTGGGCTATGACCAGTAAATTAAATTGAATCTGGGGGGTTCACCGGTCATAATGGCCAGTTTATTTTTAATTAAAAGTATAATTCTATACCGAAAAGAGAAAATGATAAAAGCGTTGCGCTCTCAGTTTCTCACAGCCAATGAAATTGCGGATTTTGACTCCTAAATTGAGCGTATTTCGTGGCATCTGCCAGTAATGCAATTTGACGTTCTTCCTCTACAATCAGTCAGATTCGTCGAGCTAAATGCGAAACATCTAGATCAATCATTAAGAATATGTTTAAGAAACATAAGCATCTGACAATTTCTTTATGACTTTTAGAAACTAAAAGAAGGTCAGAAAGGAGTAAAACTGTTTTTATTCGAAGGACTAGAAGATGATATAAAACTGTAAATACGGATAAGTTTTTATTCGAAGAACAAGAAGATGATGAAATAAATATCAAAGCTCTTTGGTTTGTGATAAATAAAACTCATTATAGTTCCTAATCGCTATTAACAATTAACTTTCAAAAGTAAAATAAAAGAGGGAGGGAGATAAGTGGGGTACAAAAGAGTAGTCTTGACCAGTAAATTATTTTTCAAGTAGAGGGTATTGTGGTCACATTGATTAGTACTTCTAAAAAGCTTATTTCCAACACTGCCCCCAAGTGGAGGTTGAGCAGACGATAATTTTATTACAAGGAAGGCTGTCTTAGAGAAACGTTTATGTGTCTATTTTTTAGACCAATCGGTTTCAACATTTATTTCCACGGATCTTCGTTATCAGAATTAAATTATACGAAGCCTCTGAAATTTTAGGAATGAAATATTATCCCAGGGTTCGGTGGGCAAAACCCCTCACGTTTCAAATATATGATTTTTTTTAATTATAAAGAAATAAATTATGATTTATAAAAATATTTATAATTATTTATTAACCAATATGCCGAATTATCGAATTATTAATCAAAACATCACAAATATGAAATATAAAAGACTAAATTACCTAGATTAGAAATTTGTTATTTGGGTTTTTAAACTTTTTAAATGTTTCAGCGGTACACAGGTTGAAAATTAAACCACTAGTTTAGACGATCCTAGAGCTCAGTGGTCTAGTGATAAAACGTTATACACCTGTATTTAAATTACGTCTGAATAACGTAAGTTTCAAACAACCAATGAGATACCAGAGAATTGATTGACGCTAAAAATCGCCTCAACAAAGTCATAATAGTAATTCTCCTTAAAGGAAAGGTTCAGGTTTCATTTAATTTTTCACTCGAAGATCTATTTGTTACGAGTTTCGCGTCATTTTATTTGCTCGAAGACCTATCGGTACGAGCTATTTGTAAGTTTTTAAATTTCTTCAAATTTGTTTAGGGTTTAGCTTTATTTTCCCTTTTCATAATGGACTAATCTACTTATTCGCTAATTTTATCATCCAATATACAGAGAAAACCGCTTTAGAAGAAAATGGATACTCCTATAGAGTTTAATAAAACATTAATAACTTAAAATGCCTAATTAATGATAATTTTTTAGTAGTTGATTTACTATCTGGAGAGCTTCGTCGATGCTATAAGCTAGGAGCAACAAACGCAGCACCCCACACAAGGAGAACGCAACCCGTCAAAAGTAGTGCATTTTCTTGCGTACATTTTTCATTGGTTAGACACTTTAGCGCCTGTTGCCGTCGGAAGGGGAAAATTCGGAAATTGTCTTCCCCCGCCCGTAAAACGTTCATCGTAAAGGTTCGTCCAATGAAATGTGTACACAACACTGCGTTAGAGTGCTTAAAGGCTAGCTGCGTTCTCCTTGTGTTTGTTGCTCCTAGCTAAAAGTAACAGATAAAATGGTAACTGAACATTTCCTTTAAGTATAAATAAATAATATTGTTTATGAGAAAAAGATATTACAAAATTACAAAAAATCAATCGTTGAATCTGACGAGGTACACGAGATTTTAGAAATTAGTCATGATGACATTTAAAACGAACATTTCGACAGTGGCGTACCTAGGGTATATGGCGCCCTTTTAAAAAACTTTAAAACGGCGCCCCTTTATGTATAGAATTATTAAAATTCTATAGAACGAAGAATCAGAATTAACACTGGATGAACGAACAATTGGACATTAAAGATAGGAGTGTTTTGGCGCCCCCTACATGATAGCCAGCTTAGCGCCCGGCTATATATTCACCCCTTTAACCCGGGTCGGTACCCCACTGCATTTCGAAGCTGGATTTCGAGAAAATCTTCAAATACCGAAAAAATCACTATAAATTCCTTTCAAAATCAAGCGCGCAAGAATTTTTCAGTTTCCTATTTCGTTAAACTAAAATCCTCTATAGCGTAATCTAGACCCAAAATAATTATAAATATAGGTAATAAATTTTAAAAGATATTCCAATATTGGCACTCAAAATAATTTGAAGGATTTGGGAGGCAAAAAATGTACGTTATTCGATCTGGCTTCGACCAACTTCGACCAGACTTGGCCCTTGTTATATTCGGTCACTTTTGCAACCTTTGAAGCCACCCGACCTCGCGCGCGCGCTTTAGTTACAACCCGATCCGGAACTGGAAACAACTGGCTCCCCCTATTAGCGGCTCCGGTTACTTCGTTAGGGAACTTTAAAGGCAGAATTTCGTCCCTTAGCTTAAGCCTTTTCCCCTTACCCATAATCCTCTTCGACTAGTTCCCGACTTCCCAAACATATACGCTTGTATTTCTATTCTTTTACGTTAAATTTTAGTTGCCATGGTAACGCCTAGCTAGTATACGTAGTTTCCAGCGGAAGTGTGCGAAAGCTAGACGTTAGAGTTTGAAGACTTTCTCCTGTTACACTAATCAAATTCCGGAGGGCGAAAGTTAGTGCTTAAATTCTTAGAATTTTTTGGAATCATTTACTTTTATTCCGAGTTTGAAATTTGTAATTAGAGATGAAAATTAATTACTGGGATTTATTTTTAGTAGGCCTTTGGGATGACATACTATATTTTAAATTAAATGTAAGATAAAATAAGAAAATATAAAAAAAATCAAAGATGAGGTTTCCAAAGAAATAAGAAAGTAATATGATATATTTCTTAGAAAAAATTTATTGATTTTTTTATATTGCTAATGCTATTCGCAGGTTCCCGTTGATTTTTAAAATGCATTTCGCAGGAAAAATTGCGCGCGGCTAGATACAACATTTATTAACTTTCTAAAACTATTTCATCGGAATAAAATATGGTTTAAAAATAAGTAAATATGCCTACGCTCTTTAACTGCCATGCGCCTGAGAAGAAACGTCTAAAGTGCTATAATCATATTAACTATGTTTTTACAGATGACGACCATAGCTAAGAGCAGACGTAAAGTAACACAAATAAGTGTGAAAATTATCAAAAATTATCACCGAACCGATTTTTAGAGTTATTACGCGATCCAGGTTTAGGTCAGCACCTAGGGCTCGGCATTCCAATAGAAAAATTTCCGTATATCCATATCCGAAAATTATCCAAATAAAAACTTATTTGTTGCATATTAAATCGTATAATAGTCGTGAAAATTATCCATAAATTTAATTTTTTCTGATTCATTGAAATTTTGGCGGTTAATTTATCCGTTTCCCGGAGCTCTCCTGATTTAAATCCATTTAAACACAATGTATTTCAATGGAGGAATAAAAAATGGCAAAAAATTAGGTCCTTAAAAAATTTAAATACATAGAAAATCTGAGCAAATTAAAATATTAAATAATAATTAAATTTAATTAAGATTTTATTTCATTCCAGATGAGCTAACTGATAAAAGTAAAATATCCGTTAATTATACAGGAAAAGAGCCATTAATTGTATAAAAATTAATTGTTGTTAATTTTCCGGAATAATAAAATGTGGAAAATTTCCAGAAAATTTTACATACTAGTACAAAACATTAAGCTTTAGTCCCATTCGACCGAAATCCCATTCGACCGAAGGCGGTTTTTGAGGTGTCCCATTCAACCGAATTCCGCCGAAACGTGCGGTTTTTATGTGTCCCATTCGACCGAACGCTGCTATATAAATTGGCTTTTGCTATGTTTTCAATTTAGTTACTGAAGTCGTTTGCAATGGAGCGGATAGCTAAAATAAAATGGAATGAGCATGAATTATATTTTTATCTTCACCTAGTCAAGAAAAGTAACTGAACCAAAACTGAAATAGTAAACTTAACCAACTCTAACCTAACCTAACCTAACCTAACCTAGCCTAAACATGGATCTTCGATAGTACATACCTTATAAATAAAAAAAAATCACCCCGCCAATTGGGCTACATTTTAAAATTCTTTCGGTCGAATGGGATTCGGTCGAATGGGATTTCGGTCGAATGGGATTTCGGTCGAATGGGATTTCGGTCGAATGGGATTTCGGTTGAATGGGAATAAACGAAACATTAATAGTGTGACATTGTGAATCAGTTTAAACTAGTCTAGAGGTTTACTTTTAGATTCGACAAAATCAGGCGAAAATGCCACTTTATTTAAATTTTCAAACAATATTAGACTAATCATGGAATTAAAACTTTTTTTTATTTTTTTTTCGGAAAAATACGCAATATTTTCCGGAAAAATGGCCTCGGTCATTTTCCGGTATTTCCGACTCAGAACTCTAATAAAAATCAATAAATTCAATAAAATTAAAAAAATCTACTTAAAATAAAAAAAATTGATTGATTTGATTGTTATTAAAAAATTCAAAAAATGCCAGAGCCCCCCCCCCCCCCCCTAGTGTCTAAGTATGCCAAGGCGAAATACCCTACTACCAAGAATGATAATATTCTATTCAGTTCGGTTGTGAGTTCCAATGATGGGCACTCTTCTGAGTCTTCTCTCACCGTGAGATCAGTGAGAGCAATTGAGAGGAGGTGAGATGCTCTACGCTTCCAATGGAGAGGAGCGTGAGATGAGTTTCCAAGCTGTGAATTTACGTGAGAGGAGAGTGAGTGGAAATCTGATTTTTCAAAGAAAATATTTGCAGTGTGCACGAGTGTAGGGAGCTGTTGGCGTGTCATGAAGGGCTTGCCACCACACTCCTACGCGTTGTAACCCGGCCACCTGAATTAATGGCTTAAGAAGTCGCATGATTAAAATATATTAAAAATAATAGCTAGTTAAATTAATGTAAATGAAAATGAAAATTGAGTGAAAATTGAGAATTTAATGAATATAAATGAAAATGAAAATTGAGTGAAAATTGAGAATTTAATGAATATAAATGAAAATGAAAATTGAGTGAAAATTGAGAATTTAATTAATATAAATGAAAATGAAAATTGAGTGAAAATTGAGAATTTAATTAATATAAATGAAAATGAAAATTGAGTGAAAATTGAGAATTTAATTAATATAAATGAAAATGAAAATTGAGTGAAAATTGAGAATTTAATTAATATAAATGAAAATGAAAATTGAGTGAAAATTGAGAATTTAATTAATATAAATGAAAATGAAAATTTATAATTATATTAATATAAATAAATGCCAAGGGTATTAGCCTAGCTGATTATTGTTATTAAATGCGATGAGAGGAGATCAACTAAAACGTTAATTTACGGTCTGGAGTGGAGATGAGTTTGAGTTTAAAATATTAAAAACCGAAATGAGGTTTGGGTTCGTGTGAGAGGTAACTTTCAAACTGCAACAATGGAGTTCACTTCGGAAGAACTGGCGGTGATTCATTGGTTTTTTGTTATTTATCTCAATACCCACGCATTCGCCAATTCAACGTGCCCCTGAAATCACATTTCCCTGCTGCTTGGTTTGGCGCTCATTGCAACCTACTTCCAGGGGCTAGTAGGCCACACTTTGAAGCTCTCCGGCGCTTTTTTAACTCATCGTAGGAAAATGGGGGAAAATACTGGCATACAATTGCGGCGCTAGGGGGTAGGCCAGGTAGGCCACTGCCTACCTTAAAATTTCGAAAGGGCCCCAAAATCACCCTATAAGGTGCCCCAAATTGATCTAGAAAGGGTCTCAAAATTGTCCCAAGAGATACAATTATTTATAAATAACAATGAAACAAATGTCGATTATGTATTTAGACATTTTTGTGGTATCTCCTAGTAAATAAAACCAGTTCTGTTATATTTGGACTCGTTTTACTGTTGTTAGAACTTTTTTGTTCGTCATGTACATCACTACTTTATTTTAGTGAAGGATTTCGTTGAGAATAGGGGGGTCCCGGGTCGGGGTCCCAATTATTTGGTTTGCCTACCCTCGCGAAAATTCCTGGCGCGGCCACTGCCAGCATAATTCTCAACTCAACCCCTACAACTCCTTCAAATTTCTGCATAACCTTTGGAAACACCCTGTATTCTAGACGATATCTTTAAGGTCAATAGCCTCGACCTTCCGCGAACTTTGAACTTTTATTTAATAAGTAACTTTATTCGCTGATTTGGCACATTTGTGGGAGCGATACAATGAGAAATATCCGAGCTGGTATTTCGTTGTTGAAAGAGCCCTGAGGGCTCTAAATAACGTGGAAACATTGGGCTATTGTATTTTTATCCCGGTTTCATTGTGTTTATTTAAAGCTCCATTTCGATTTAAAGTTCCCGAGGACAATGTATAGAATAACAAAATCAGTCTAATTTTGCAGCGGTGAATTCGGGTGAACTTCCACCTATGGGCGGGGCTTCAAACCTCCCAAATAGTTATTTCAACGGTTAATTTGTTCGTACTATTTGAAGGCTGCTGGGAATTGTAACCTTTTGATCTGTGCCGCCAATTTCTTATTAAAGCGAAACTGCCCCGGGATTTCAAACTCCCCATCGGTTCTCGAGCTCCCTCGAGGTGGCGTCAGTTAGTTTGGCCAATTTATGATAGGGTTTCTCCCTGGCCAAAAGCTTTTGATAACTTCCCAGAATATTGGAATAAATTCTGTGATGAATAACATGATTCTTCAATTTGTTCGCCCTTGAGGCGAAACATGGCGAAAATCGTGTTTTCTGATATTTCGTTATCTATTTTGTACGCGCTTGAATTAAGTTAATTAATAAATAAGGAAAGACATTTTTAGTACAATTATTTAATATTTTTCTTTAAAGATAACTAATATCAAAAGTAAATAGGGGGAGAAAGTCTATCACTGCCTTCAGATTTTACCTTCCACCATGCTTGACACCCTTTTTAAAGAGCTAGTGATCACGTGATATTTCTAACCAATAAGGATAGCACATTACGCGCGAAGTAGTTCATTTGTGGTATTCCGGTCCGCACTCAAGATGAAAATTTTGAATTTTATTCCCTGGCAACCATGTCACCGCCTCGCGATTTCAAATAGTCTCTCTGTCAAATAAACAAAAATAGCTCGTAGCTATATCTATATTTCAGATAAACTTGCAAATTGTTAGGCCTTAACATCGTAGATATACCAATTAGTCCCGATCTCTGCTCTTAGATGGCACCACGCTCTCCACGATTTAAGTGAGCGTTTTTCTAGTTACGGTTTATTTATTTTCAAAAGTCGTGTTAATATTTTTAAAATGTCGCATTTTAGTTTCTATCATATATCTACTTTATTTAGGAACTAAATTAACCAAATTATCGAAAGCGAAAGTTTAATATTCACGTATTTTATAGAGAACTATTTTTCATCGTGGCGGAGTACAACCTAGACCTTTTTGTCCCTGTAAAGAGGCGAGGGGGAAGTCATTTCCGAAACCCAAAAATTTTACCCCTCAAATAAGACGTCGTGTGGTTGGACCCAAGTCCCACACTTTATCCCCCTATTTACTTTTGCTAATATGGGTGAAATATTAAAAAACAACCAAAAAAATTCTGGAATTTTTCGGACCACTTTGCAAGCGACTGGAATTTTATTTTATTTTACACAGTTTAGATAGGCATTATTTTTTATTTTAATTTTTATTTTATATTTTTTATTTTTTTTATTCGATTTTTATTTTTATTCTATTTTATTTCTTTTTTATTATATTTTTATTTTTTATTTTTATTCTATTTTTATTCTATTTTTATTCTATTTTTATTCTATTTTTATTCTATTTTTATTCTATTTTTATTCTATTTTTATTCTATTTTTATTCTATTTTTATTCTATTTTTATTCTATTTTTATTCTATTTTTATTCTATTTTTATTCTATTTTTATTCTATTTTTATTCTATTTTTATTCTATTTTTATTCTATTTTTATTCTATTTTTATTCTATTTTTATTCTATTTTTATTCTATTTTTATTCTATTTTTATTCTATTTTTATTCTATTTTTATTCTATTTTTATTCTATTTTTATTCTATTTTTATTCTATTTTTATTTTATTTTATTAATTTTTTTTATTATATTTTTATTCTATTTTTCTTTTATTTCATTTAATTTAATTTCTTTATGATATGTATAAGAATTATTTAAAAGTTGTGGTTTTAGACGCGTTAAGGTTCTTCTTCACCTCCGATCGGATAGAACTTATTTCATCTTAACAAGGCAATATAGCTTGAAGTTATGAGAGCTCTTACCCCATCTAGTGTCATTTTTGTTTATGTAAAAGAATTGTAATAATAATCTAATAATTGAAATATACATAAATGAAGGTTAAAGCAATATTAAACAGTAAAGGATTCTTATTTACTTTAACTTTCAGTAGTTCTATACCAGAACCTAAATAATAATAGAAATTTAGTACTTAGGGTTTTTCATTTATAATCGTATTCAATACATAAATACGCCTAATTTGGAAATAAATTTAATAATTTTAAGGTTTATAAGGATATTATAATTAAGGGGGGTTTGGGTATCTGTGACGTAATTTAGGGGCTGAACTATTAATCACTTGACCACCATGTCTTATTGTCATGTCCGACGTAAGCCATAATTTCGATTATTCATAAACATTTCGGTTAACTGTTCATTTGTGGAAATTATTCGCGGTTATAAAACGATTTAAAAGAAGTTTTTATTCGGGTAATTTTCGGTTATGGATCAAAATAAATAAAACGGATATTTCTTACAAAAAAGCCCGAGCTCCAATATTTACCATGGCAACAGAAATAATCCACTTGTATGGAATCTGTTCCATTGCGCCGAATCCCATTCTACCGAACCCAATCCCATTCGACCGAAAAAGCCGCACTTCTCCGGGTTTAGGATTCGTTTTTATCCGTTTCAGCATCTGTCAGAACAGCATGCAGTGTTACCTAACCTAACCTAACCATTCCACAAACTGCGAACTGAGCATACCATAAAGGTATTACGTATTAATAAAAAACATTTAATTAGAAGAAGACCAAAAAATCGTTTCCAACAGACTTAAAAATATATTAAAACGCTTCCATAAAAAATCAAAAGGAGTAGAAAGAAAAACTATTTTTTTGCGGTCGCTCAATTGTGAATATTGCGTCGGTCGATTAGAAAAATACAAAACCCGCCTTTGGGCCAATTTCATCAAAAACATTGGCGGAATTCGGTCGAATGGGATTCGGCGCAATGGGAAGATACCCTTGTATGCTACCGGTAGAAAAACTAAGGCTATCTACACAATTTAAATACATATTAGCATATGTAACAAAACTACTCATAAGTGTGCCTCTGTGTAACATTTCCATAGACAAAATTGCAATGAGACCTTGTTTCACACGGTACATACAATAAGTGGACCCAAAACGGAAAATTATCATACTCCTTGGGCTATTAAGAAGGTCACCATGGAAACCAAATCAAGTGACCGCGAGGTACGAGCTAAACTACAAATTTTTAAATTTAGAACACGGAGTTGGAAGTGACGCAATTTACGTCATATCCCGTGAACAAGGTTTCAATAAAGAAAATATCATTATGGCATACTTATGAGTGATTATGTTACGTATGATATTAGTATTGACTTGCATTCTTAAAATATTTGAGTATTTTATAAAAATAAAAATAGCGCCATCTGTTTTAAGATTAAAATTTTTTTTAGCCCTAATTAGTCGAATTTCCCGAACAAAACACCAAATCAATTTGCTTGTTATACCAATTAAGAGGAATTAAAAGTTCGTAGACCAATTAATATCATTAAAAGAGAAGATTAAAATAAATTAACAAATTCATGATGTACAAATAAAACAATGGCGTCTAGAGCTCCCAGACGGAAAATTCAATTAACGGAAACAATTAATGGCCGCTCACCTTTGTTTGATATTATATTTATTTTCATTACAAAAGATCAAGAATCCATCCGTCTGATCAGAGAATACCTAGGAAGCCCCCCGTTCGTCTCATGATACCCCGAAGAAAAACCACGCCCCTCCAACCTTTCCTGGAGTAATGTTTACCCCCTTTCTACGGGAAAAGACACTTAGGTACCATCGTAGGCTATCTCTAGCCGTGTAAACTGATAATATCTTCTAGATATCATGAAAACGGAGGTTAGAGTTGCAGATACATATTCTCCGTTCAATTGATTGAATTCTTGGCGAGACTAAATAAAATCTAATTAAAAAGGGTTTTTAATGCGATTCTTAAGAAATCCCACTGATACAAAACCGAAATTTCGCAACTTCGCGATTTCTAAAGAACATAAAGATAAAATAAAACCTACGTTTTAAGTTTGGAAGAATTTGAAACCAAAATCCCAATTAGGGTTACTTATTTAGTTGCCAATGGCTTCGAATAAAATTTCTATTGAAAGTAATTTAAAATAAAGGAAGGAATCGCGTTATTCAGATAATTTTAAAATTCCACCCATTGACATTAAACTTTTTAAAATTTTAAAATTTCTATTGTTTCGCGCGAAAAATCTACGGTTTCGAGAAAAACAATTATTGTTTTGGGTAAAATTCTAATATTTTCGAGTAAAATGTCTACTAGTTCCCATTAAACATTTTACTGTTTTGGGTAAAATTCCAATATTTTCGAGTAAAATGTCTATTAGTTCCCATTAAACTTTTTACTGTTTTGGGTAAAATTCCAATATTTTCCGAGTAAAAAGTCTATTAGTTTCCATTAAACCTTTGACTGTTTTGGGTAAAATTCCAATATTTTCGAGTAAAATGTCTACTAGTTCCCATTAAACTTTTACTGGTTTCGGTAAAATTCCAATATTTTCGAGTAAAAAGTCAATTAGTTCCCAATACACTTTTACTGGTTTCGGTAAAATTCCAATATTTTCGAGTAAAATGTCTACTAGTTCCCAGTAAACTTTTTATTATTTCGACGCTCGGGTTTCGAGTAGATTTTCCATAGATTAAAAGCAAAGCAATATTAGTGGGAAAATCGTCCATCTGGCAACCCTGAAAATGTCACAAATTGGAAGGTGGCAAAAGGACCGAAGGGGGGGGGGTATTTCCTTAAAATAAAGGCCCTGAGACAATAAGAAGAGCGGCGCGGGTTCAATCCGCATGCATAATCCGAGAGGAGAAGAGACATGCCATTTGGCGGAGAACAGAGACCCGAGAGAAAGTCAGCCAAGCGTATCCCGGATTCCCGATAGGATTATTTCCAGATGTTAACTATACACGATTCCCAGCCGCCGCCACCTCTTTTAACGCCGATACCCGCCACCGGGTGGAGACACTCTCTGGAGCGTCCATTGAGAATTATATATATGAGAAATCTTGTAGACATTTCGACGACCACTTTGGAATGTTTCGACAGCGTTATCAAGTTAGATTGACGCAGACAGTCAGAGGTGGTTTTCTTGGTTACGCGATGAACTTCCAAAAGTATTTTACATTTCTCCCAACAGGTTTAACAAAAGTCGGATGTGATTGGCGCTAGTTACATTTGTTAAAAAAAACACTTCTGTGGGTGTAAAAATAATAATTATAATTATAATAATAATAAGAAAAAAGAAAAAACAAATTGTGAAATTCTTTTTTAAATAAATGCTTACCTGCTTGACAGGTAGGTTTAAACTAAAAAAAATATATAATAATAATAATAATAATAATAATAAAAATAATCAGTTATTAAATCAGGTGGAGTCGTGCTGGTAGACACAGGACCGGATTAACACTATTGGGGGGCCCTGCGCAAAGTAGAAATTAGGGCCCCTAAAAAATTCTGAGCTTGCTTTTTGACTTGAAATGAAGGTATTAAAAAATAAGTTTGCAAGCTTGCCAAAATATACCTCTCCTCGGAAGAGTTTGCCCTTGGGTGTATTAACTACTGGACACGGTACTCAATGATATTTCGCCATCAAAAGCGTCCTCCAAAAAAATGTTATCCCGGTGCTATCGCAACCAGTAGATTATTTTTTATTTTAATTCTAAATATTACAAATGTTATTGCATTAAACAAATTTTCAATATCAATGGCACAAAAAACCAACTTTAGACCCAAAACGTTATTAAATTACCAAAGCAACAAAATGAGAAATAGAAAATACAAAATTTAAAATTATTAGAACGCTCAAAAAACGTAAAATATACGTGCAAGAAACTATTTCACAGAGAAAAACCAACCCATTGTATTATAGGTCTTAAACAATCAAATTTATATGGAAAAAAAGGTAAAGCACTAATGAAAACTGCGTGTCCTCATGACGACAACCCAACGAAGCCGATAAAAATCAATGCAAATAAAAAATCGTCCAGACATGATTTATCCCCCACATTATCAACAAACAAGAAAAATAACCATTAGAAAAATATATAATCATAACCCAACTAAGTAACAAGTTAATTAAAATACTTAGTAATCAAGAAAAAGTCAATCTAAATACCCACAGTAATAAACATTGTATTAACAGAAATATGCAATAAAAAATATATAATAATAACCCAATCAAACAACAAGGTAATTCAAATACTTAGAAATCCAGAAAATGTCAATCCATATACCCACGGTAATGAAAATTGTAATAGAAAAAACCAAAAACACCTTACCGTTAACAACTCCCGGCTTATAACAAACACAAAAAACCCTTAACTGAATAGTGAAGGCTAAACTACAGCGCATAACTCAAAATAAATAAAAGCAATGTAACCACATTAATGAAAATGTATCACACATTTAAAGCCGATAAGAAAACACGTAAAATAAATTACGAAGTTACAAGTAAAGTAAGCAAAACGAAAAAAGCGCGTTGTATACCACTTGAAATTGTATTCATAAATGACCCTTAACGGTTCAAAAGTACCGATAGACCAAAAAAAACTAAGTGGACGCCGACGGGTTCTACCCTTTAATCCTTTTATCTTTGCTGACTGCGCTAAAACAAAATTTGACCTTTAAAATTTCATACCTAAAAAAATGTAAGACTTAAAAAACTATTAATATAGCTGAGCTTATAATTTTCAATGTACCGTAACATGTATCGGTGGTTCTGTGGTAGAACATTCGCCTGTCATGCAGAAGGGCTCGGGTTCGCAAAATGATAATATGACATATACCGTGAACATTTGGTGGAAACCCTGCCATTTGGACGTTGAGACCCTCAGCACTCGGTCCATCCCAAACGTCAAAGATTCTTCACGTGCAATCACAATTCGCAAGAAAATTATAATACAACCAATGACAAAAAGAGGGCGATTTTGGAAAAACCTTTTCTAAAAAACTGCGTACGCAGCGATTACACTTAGCTCCGAAAATTCGAACGCGCTGACAGACAGACCCACACACCCACAGACAAACACACCGACAGATAAGGTGATTGTAATACCCCTCCTAGGTAAAAAGGAAAAACCCATTATTTCGAGGACGGGGGCCCCCTAACCTCAGGGGCCATGTCACACTTGGCACATGCCTTAATACGGCCCTGAGCAGACGATCTCTCGATTTAATTCATACTACCTTCAAATATCGTCTAATTTTGTACCATAAACCTGGGAAACTTAGAAATTTCTGGGAAAAAAAAAACAAAATTAAATGAACAGGACGTCAAAGCTAACCTCTCTTTGGAAACTAGGGACAGGGTTATATCTTTAGGAGGTTGGATTACAAACATATTCCATATAACACCTGTCCCAAAATAGGTCAGACTTACTAGAGGGGGTTTTACGTTGAAAGAATAAAAAAAAACAGTAGTGGGGTCGATTAATTAAGAAAATAGATTTTAGAATTGTTTGTTTCTTCCCCTCACCTGGGTAAAAGAGGCGATTTTATGTTTAGTTGTTAACACTGCCATCTATTATTTATAAATAGAAACTCTTAAAAAAATAATAAAACAGTGGTGGAATCGATTATTTAATAAAATGTATTTATATTTATTTACTTTTATAACTTAAATATATTTTCAGTATTTATTTAAAATTAACGTAATTATTAAAGGTAATTACTAGGTTCCGTAGATGGCTCTCCGTGCAATAACGATAAAGGTGCGGAAATTCGTGGAAAGTAAGATTGACTTAATGGGTGCCATCCGAAATCTTCCGTTATCCAACCTCATTAAGTTGAATAACCCTGCTAGAGACAAATAATTTTTAATCGAGATCAAGCTCCTATCTCTATAACGCGAACGTCTACGTCTATCCCTGAAGCAAAAAATGCTTTTACCTATTTAACTACTAAGGATTATTTAAAACCTCAATACGTATCATTCTAAATATTTTCTTGGTATTATCATAAGTCAATAATATTTTTCCATAAGTTTGTCTGAGAGCTAGTAACGGAGTGACGTCAACACCAAAAGAAAATCTCCCCCTAGCGGGGCGCTGTCAAAGGCTACGTGTGACGCAAAATGGTGACGAAGCCCGTAATTCAGTCTGTCTTAGAATAGGAAGTGTCACACTTATGCTACAATATTATACACTTATGGTATTATCTATCATATTATTACCATTTCATTCAAATCTTTTTCTGTAACTTAGTTCTTTAAGCCTATGGATTTTTTGGTCATCTGCTATTTCAAATGACGAATTCCCGACCTCGGGAACAATTTTTCAAATTAGCGTAGATGTTCGCGTTTAAGCCTTTGTGCGAGTTTCATAAATTCTCTATGAAACCCGTCCAATCAAACTCTTTGAGTTGGTAAATTTCACTACACGAATGATTTTTTAAAATTGACTTTTCTCATCCTTGATAATATGATGAAATTCACAAATTAAATAAAAAATACTGGAATATGTAGGGGTTTAGAAGTAGCTAGCTCATCTATAATACCATATGTAACATAATTCGTCCTAAGTATGCTTCAATGTAACATTTCTATAGACAAAACTGCAATGAGGCCTTGTTTCACACGGAAAATGCAATAAGTGGACCCTAAAACGGAAAATTCTAATACTCCTTGGGCTATTGAAAAGGTTACCATGGAAACGAAATCAAGTGATCGCGAGGTGAAACATTAGATTGTCAAAGCCAGAAACCGACGTGGAATTCTGCGCGTTTTCAAAGTCAAACACTAACTTCCGTTTCCCTTCTACAAAGTTGATGACGAGTTTCTCGTCACTGTCAATTTGGGAGTTGAGCGTGACGTAATTAGAAACGTCATATCCCGGGAACAAGATTTCCTTAAAGCAAGTGTCGGTTCTATCATTGCCCTCTGTATTATGAAAAGGCCCCTGTTATTAGAGATGGCCATGAATCTATCCGATTCTTCGAAAAAACGACTTTACTGGAGAACGTGGTGCCATCTATTAATAGCAAAGGGCGCTAAAATTCAAAATAGCCAAATGATAACGTCGTCAGAGAGGCATTGTAGAGTATTATAGTTAGACAACTTATATTATCTATTTAGTGGACTTTAACCAAAATTATAAAAATTATATCCCTTGCAAAAATATTGTTTATAATGGCTGTAATTAATGTTATTGACCAATTTAAAACCGAGCCAATCAACGCGAGGGGTACCAGTAAGTACCGTCTTTTGCATTTCGACGCTAGCGACATCTATTGAAAACAGAGCTACTTCACTATAGTTGAATAATCTTGATGCGGTTTTAAAACAGACCGTCAAGCCTTATTATGTCAAAAAAAGCAACCTGGTTAAAAGGAAACACTTGTTGCATATCGTATAGGTGAAAAGTACCTATTATTTTAACAAGCACTATATAATAAGTAAATTGTAGGTCCTGGCTCTCGGAAATATTACTTCTGGACAATTTCCTTGAAGATGTTTTATTGAAGCGTCTATTACATGTATATACTGTATAATTATATTATGTAAAATATAATTATTATTTTGGAGGGTTTAGGAAAATTATAGACCAAAATGTGATTTATGAAATTTTTGGAAGGGTAATTTAGCGGGGTACAAATACATTGATTGTATACCCCCTGTTTTAATCTGGGAGGGTACACTGTACCCTTGTAAACCCCTATTGCGCCACCACTACCAGGATCCGCCACTTGCTTGGAAATGTTTTAGGAAAATGCCGTAGCTTACAATCGCTATCTGGGGACTTTAACAAAACCACGTTGAAGAGAATTTAAGACCAAATAAAACTAAATTTAATTTTAATATAAATTTACGATCGTCTGCTACGTAACGGTTAAATATAGAACCCAACATGAAAATGCCAACATAAAACACAATTTGGGCAGCGAATAAAATAGCGCCGCCCCATTCCAGCCAGGGCGCCACCCTCGCAAATCCCTTAGATAGGGAGAGCACCCCTTAATGCAGAATTCAACGGAAAAGCTGTACCGGTCAAAAATAAAACTAGTCTGAGACCCCCAAAACACTGGGGCTAGAGTATACCCCGGAGTTATCACATCGGCCGACGGATTAGAAGAACTATAATAGAGGCTACGGATACCTTAGAATCCAAATCCAACACCAGCCAAGGCCTACCTTCCTTTCTATCTCAATAGAACCTTACGAACGCCCATTGACTTGGGAAATACCGTACACCGCGACAAGTTAAAGTGAAATTGGGTATTCGCGAAGGGCTGCCTTTAAGAGACATTGCCTTAATGGCGGCCGGATAAACGCGTATACTAAGGGGAAAACCTTACCGTTTACTACCGTCAAAGGCCAGACTACCCTCGTATTCCTAAGCTTTTAATCTCGGGTAGCGTTTATTTCGTCCGTGGAGCGAGGATATGGTGGGAGAAAATTGATAAAAAGCGGCCGTTAGATGGCAGTGCCAAAGTTGACGGCGGTTTCGGAAGGGAACGCCGCTGGGATCAAGGTGGGACTTTAACAACTTCGCCATAAAAGACGGAATTAACGCGGATAGATGGCGCGCTATACGTAGAAGGACCGCCTTTACCCGCTACTTCCCCCTTAGCTAGGGATGGGAGTACAGTCTACGTAAACCGTCGTTTCACGTCTGGGGCATTTTTACGACGGGAGAAGGTGGGTGGAGACATCTATCGGTGACCGACTCAACTCGAATAGGGACGGGCTAGACAAAGGAGGTCTACCACTATGTCCCCCCACTGTCCGTGTCCCCATCTTGTAGTTCTCTCTCTCAATGGACACTAACTTTAGATGGAAGGGTTCGATTGGTCCTTCAATTTGTAAACAACGTCACTGGTACATTACGTTGAAACGATAAATACGTATGAGCCTCCGACATTTGCAAAATTTGCGTACGAAATTTTGAGATTTCAGAAATCAGGAACGGATTTTGATATTTCAAAAATCAGGAACGGATTTTGAGATTTCAGAATTCAGGAACGGATTTTGAGATTTCAAAAACTAGGAACGGATTTTGGGATTTCAGAAATCACGAACGGATTTTGGGATTTCAAAAACCAGGAACGGATTTTGAGATTTCAGAAATCAGGAACGGATTTTGAGATTTCAGAGAACAGTTAATTTCTGTCTTGATTTCTGATTTCTTACATTGATTTCGAGATTTTGGAACTGATTTTCGAGCAGATTTCGGGATTTTCTAGTTGATTTCAAGATTTTGAAAATCATTTTTCTCTAGAGTGTGCGGGACTTTTACGAATGTCGGATCCCTCATTTTCCAAATCATGTAAAATGTTAAAATAACACTGCGTAGGAATATGTACTAATTATTCAATCATATTATTATTCTGTAATACTTTTGGAAACTCGCTATATAATGAATTTCGCCCGCACTATTTTTTGTTCCAAAAAGCAATTTGAAATATCGTCGGGAGCCTAAAACTAACTATTAAAAACGGTTTCGATCGTTGTCTACATAGGCAACGTTTCGATGCTAGTTTATTCGAAGTTCATAGGCATGCTTGATTTTTTTTAAAGCAATTTTGTCAAATAGATTTACAATAACCAATTTATGAATTGTTACATTAGGATCCACACTATTTGAGTGTTTAGTGACAATTTTTAAGTCTTATCATAGGCAATTTGTGGTGTCCCGGTAAGAATAATTGTTTTCTCTTACAAGAACAATAAGAATATTTTCCACGGCAAGTAATACAGGCCCGTACACAGCCGCCAAAACTCGGGGGCGCTCAAATTCATTTTGGGGGTGCCAATGCCTTGAGTCTAATCACTTTTCTCTTTTTCGTGTGTCCGGTTGTAGCCCTAAAATATCCGTCAAAACATTTTTGATAAGCTGGTTCAATATTTCTACAATTGAAATGATTTTCTGGTGCAGCGAGACGCGCGAAAGTAATTTTGAAAAACTATAGTAAAATGGTTTCAAATTTTGATTAATATACATATATTTTAGATCATATCTTTCGGTAATTGAGCAATCGATTTCTTTTGGGTCGGTCGGATTGGGGATGCTCAAGTACTCATTTGGGGGCGCTGAGCATCCCCTGGCACCCCCCCATGTACGGGCCTGAAGTAATAGCAACTTTGTTAATATCGCGGGCATATGTAGTGTATGATAAAATTTATTTACTTCAATTTCAAGAATGGTAAGAATATTTCCTTTGCAAGGAATGACTAAGAAACTTTGTTGGTAAAAAATCTTGGAAGAATATTCGGTTTTCTTTCGTGTTTGATTGTAGAATTTGTTATTGTAAGAATGGTAACTATTTTTGGATCCTTACAAGAGCCTTACTGGTAAAACATTCTGGAAGAAAATGGTATCGTTAGTTTTTTCGTGTTCAACTGGAAAGAATTTATACTTGTAAGAATGGTATACATTTTTGGTTTTCTGTCGCAAGAATGGTATTAATATTTTTCCTGACGCGAAAGCAAAAGCAACCAATCCAAGCTTCTAAAATAACTTAGAAGCTCAGAATTATTGGTTTTTCTTGAGAAAATGATGTTAATTTTTCTTGTTCGACTGATAAGAATGATAAGAATGTATGTTATCTTATAAGAATGGTAAGAATGTTATCTTATAAGAATGGTAAGAGTGCTATCTTGTAAGAATGGTAAGAATGTTATGTTCTAAGAGTGGTAAGAATGTTATGTTCTAAGAGTGGTAAGAATGTTAAGAATGTTATGTTCTAAGAATGGTAAGAATGTTAAGAATGTTATGTTCTAAGAATGGTAAGAATGTTATGTTCTAAGAATGGTAAGAATGTTATGTTCTATGAATAGTAAGAATGTTATGTTCTAAGAATGGTAAGAATGTTAAGAATGTTATGTTCTAAGAATGGTAAGAATGTTAAGAATGTTATGTTCTAAGAATGGTAAGAATGTTAAGAATGTTATGTTCTAAGAATGGTAAGAATGTTAAGAATGTTATGTTCTAAGAATGGTAAGAATGTTAAGAATGTTATGTTCTAAGAATGGTAAGAATGTTAAGAATGTTATGTTCTAAGAATGGTAAGAATGTTAAGAATGTTATGTTCTAAGAATGGTAAGAATGTTAAGAATGTTATGTTCTAAGAATGGTAAGAATGTTAAGAATGTTATGTTCTAAGAATGGTAAGAATGTTATGTTCTAAGAATAGTAAGAATGTTATGTTCTAAGAATGGTAAGAATGTTATGTTCTAAGAATGGTAAGAATGTTATGTTCTAAGAATGGTAAGAATGTTATGTTCTAAGAATGGTAAGAATGTTATGTTCTAAGAATGGTAAGAATGTTATGTTCTAAGAATGGTAAGAATGTTATGTTCTAAGAATGGTAAGAATGTTATGTTCTAAGAATGGTAAGAATGTTATGTTCTAAGAATGGTAAGAATGTTATGTTCTAAGAATGGTAAGAATGTTATGTTCTAAGAATGGTAAGAATGTTATGTTCTAAGAATGGTAAGAATGTTATGTTCTAAGAATGGTAAGAATGTTATGTTCTAAGAATGGTAAGAATGTTATGTTCTAAGAATGGTAATTGTGTTATCTTTTAAGAATAGTAATTGTGTTATCATTTAAGAATAGTAATTGTATTATCTTTTAAGAATGGTAAGAGTGTGATCTTTTAAAAATAATAGTAATTTTATCTTTTGCAAGAATGGTAAGAATTCTCGATTTTCTCTTCGACAAGAATGATAAAAATACTAGAATCATATTTTGCATAAATTTCTATAATTGTGTCGCTTTTGTTCCAAGATCGTTAAGACTTTATACCTTAATTAAGTTAATTCTGAAGATTGCAAGATCGCTAGCCGTCGACTACTTGTTCAAGGTCCTCTGTTGAGAAAAACCCATCAAACTCTGAAGCCCTCAATAAGGAAAAGTAAAACTAATAGATGGAATATAAAAAAACACACACCTCGACACAAAGTAAAGTAAAAGTTTCCAAGTAGGAACCCTCCCCAATTCGTTTCATTGTAGGCATCTAACTAATAACAAACAATACAAGAGGGGGGGGGTCCTATCTTAGAAGGATAAAATTGCTCGGGGTTGTCATAAGGGATCTGAAACGAGGGACACGCGTTCGCGGGGCAGAGAGGAGAGTTTCAGGGGCTAGGGTCGTCCCTAGCCGATCCATCAAGTTCAACTTGTCATCCGCCAGGAGGAAGCAGCGTCGCGTGACCCGCCATCTAGCGGCAGCGTCTAAAGAACCTATCTATTCTTTTCTTCGTGATATACTGGTCGCGGACTTTTTCGCGCAACTGACGCGTGAAAATGAAACAAAATGATTTTAAAAGTTTTGACGCCTAAATTAAACAAGAAAGCCATACGGGGACATAAGACCAGCTTCTATCAGCCGCCGTCTTTAGAGAGGGTTCCGATATTTGACACCTTTACGTACGGGGTTTTGAATCTCAAAAACTGATTTTGAGATATCACAGCACAATTTTCGTCTTGACTTCTGGATTTTGAGATTTTGGAATATGATTTTCGTTTTGATTTTTGGATTTTTAGGCTGATTTTGAGGTTTTAGAATACGATTTTCTTGTTGATTTCTGTATTTTTAGACTGATTTTGAGATTTGGGACTAGTTTTGAGATTTCAGAATAAGATTTTCGTGTTTATTTCTGGATTTTTAGACTGATTTTGAGATTTGGGACTAGTTTTGAGATTTCAGAATAAGATTTTCGTGTTTATTTCTGGATTTTTAGGCTAATTTTGAGATTTGGGACTAATTTTGAGATTTCAGAGTACGATTTTCACGTTGATTTCTGGATTTTTAGGATAATTTTGAGATTTGGTATTAACTTAGAAATTTCAGAGTACGATTTTCACGTTGATTTCTGGATTTTTACGCTGATTTTGAGACTTCAGAGTACGATTTTCGTGTTGATTACTGGATTTTTACGCTGATTTTGAGACTTCAGAGTACGATTTTCGTGTTGATTACTGGATTTTTAGGCTGATTTTGAGACTTCAGAGTACGATTTTCGTGTTGATTTATTAATTTTAGGCTGATTTTGAGGCTTCAGAGTATGATTTTCGGGTTGATTTATTAATTTTTAGGCTGATTTTGAGACTTCATAGTACGATTTTCGTGTTGATGTATGGATGTTTAGGCTGATTTTGAGACTTCAGAGTACGATTTTCGTGTTGATGTATGGATGTTTAGGCTGATTTTGAGATTAAGGAAAGGGTTTTGAGATTTCAGTGCATGATTTTCGTGTTTATTTCTGGTTATTTATACTGATTTCGAGATTTCTAAAATAATTTTTCTCTAAAGTGTACGGGATTTGTACGAATTTCGGACCCCTCGCTTCATAGGCGCCGCTAGGATGGTCATGAAACACGTCGATATAAGGATCATAGTTTTGACTTAGAAAGACAAAAATCCCGCGCGAGAAGAATGTTTGTTTTAATTATTTTTTTTGGAAATAAAAACTAAATGATATTTGTAAAGCTGAAAGACATTTTTGCCTTTAAAATTTTATATTAAATTATGGGCCCCAATAACCACCATTATCGGGCCACATTATTAAAATTAAGTGCCCCATTAATCAAAATGTTGGGGCTCCGTTAAACCCAATTATGGGCCCTCGTGTACAATCAAATAATCAACTTCAATGGTTTTGTCGGACAGTGTAGGCGGCAGGGGTCGACAAAAAAATTATATAAGTGAAAATCTTTTGGAGGATAAATATTAAATGCCTTAAAATACCAAAGAAATATTTAAAAGATTTAAAATATATTTTAGGTTCGGAAACTTAGAGCTTGGCGTTCGGATAAGAAATTTTCCGTTCATTTTTATTTCATCCATATCCGAAAATTATCCGATTAAAAACATAATTGTTGCATATTAAATCGTATAATAGTCGCGAATAATATCCATAAATAAACAGTTAATCGAATTTTGGCGGTTAATTTGGTTTGAGTCTATTTGATCGATTCCCAAATGATCGAACGGGTCCCATTTGATCGAATTTCCATTTGATCGAATGGCATTTGATCGAATGGCATTTGATCGAACGAAATTTGATCGAAAGCTACTGTAGGGTAAAACTACTAGTTTTTGGGAGTAAATCAAAAAGGCAACGGTGCATACGCGCCTACGGCGCGCGTACATCAACCTAACCTAACCTGACCCTATTTATATATATCAAAAACAACGGGCCGTTATCGTCGATGTCATAAAAAATTCAATCATATAGTGTATAAAGTAAAAATCTTTTCATCTTTGTGGCTTAATACAGTTAAAGCAATGAATTATTCCATCATTATTCCTTCTGCACTTAAGCAATGAATTATTCCATCATTATTCCTTCTGCACTTAAGCAATGAATTATTCCATCATTATTCCTTCTGCACTTCATATTGACATTCGGTAAAATAAAAACATACCAACTGGTACTATAAATACTTTTGAATTCGATAAAATAGTATTCGATCATTTGAAGGTTCGATCTTATGAAACAAATGACAAATGAGATTCGATCAAATGGAATTTCGATCAATTGCAACGTATAATGATCGACTGTCGATCACATATTTTTCGATCAAATGGACCAACACCGTTAATTTATCCGTTTAAGGCTTTTTAAGCTCTACGGAAACTTGATCACCCTTGATTTAAAGGGACTCACGACTCAAGCATGGTGCCAAAAATCATTTCTAAATTTCTACCCACACAGTTTACATAATTGAACGGAATTCTTAGAGCGCTTAAAGCAACTGTCGGCTCTATAATTGGCAGCTGTATTATGAAAAGGCCCCTGTTATTAGAGATGGCCATGAATCAATCCGAATCTTCGGAAAAAAAAAGACTTTCGTGGAGAGCGTGGAGCCATCTATTAATGGGAACGGAAGCTAAAATTCAAAATATCGAAACAATAACGTCGTCAGAGAGCCATTATAGGGTATTATATTTAGACCACTTTTACTCTACTTAGTGAACCTCAACCTAAATTATATATCGGAAACAATGACTAAAATTGAAGTTATTGACAAATTTACAAACGAGCCAATCAACGCGAAGCATACTTTTATGCCCCGCCTTTTGAGTCAAAATGTAGCTTCAGCATCTTGTTTTTATTTCGACGCTAGCGACATCTGTTCAAAAAAGAGCTACTTCACCTAGAGCCGACACTTCCTTTAAAGGGAATATAACCTCAACGCATTCTCTTATCTAAAAACCGACGTTTTTTTATTCATTTTACGAAAAAGTTATTAAAATTCTAGGATATGAATTATGGACTCTGTTGAAGGGGCCAATAAATTTTCGTAATCAGTGCCTGTAGTTATAACTTAACTGATTACATATTAAGAAATACCAAAAGTTGTACTTTATGTAATCGGTGTACAAAACATTCAAAAGCGATAAGAGTTTCTAGAAGGTCGCAGTCGAATCAGTTTTCAGACAGTAGCAATATTTATCATGGTTACCGAGGAAACTAAAAACTATATAATTCCATACGTATGATCACGTATGGAACATAACCTGTCAATTTATTTTGATACAGGTCCTCAACGGGGCAATACCAATACGTTTAATAATTTAAAATACGGGGGCCCTTCGGATGGGGAACATTTGGTACCTTGCCAAAGTATCTTTCAACCTTAGGGACTAGTTCCTAAAAAAATCATACCCACCAACAAAAATAGAGGCTCGTAATTCATCTTAACTTTTACAGTATACCTTCTGAATTAATAATCTTCCATCGGGTATACACCTGTGAAATATTGGACAGGTACATCGGACGCTGCCGTAATATTATTACCGCCATCTAACTGATGTCTAAGAGAGATGTTCGCGTCCTAACGTGCAAAAGCCGCTAAAAAAGGAGCGGAAACCAAAATGAAGTAAGTCGAGATACGCGGTTTTGAAAGAAATTCGAAATAAAGGATTGTTAATATTTATATAATTATATTAATTTATATTTAACGTTACTGTAACCTTATTTTTAATATATTTCCGTAACACGGGTATAATCGCAATTATTCTAGATGTAAAAGAAAAGGCAAGTCTTATCTCAAAATAGCCATTTCAGACTCGCTTGACTTTCGCTCTCAGATAGCGGAATGGTAGAATGAGTCACTATAGCGTCGCCGTGGCAACGCTCGCGCTATTTTTTTTTCCGCCCCTTTTTCCCTATCGACTTCGTTGCCCCCCTGTTCCCGTTTTCCGCGTGCGAGTGAGCGCGCGCTCAGTTTTATCGGCTAAGGACCTCTTTAATAAATAAAGATACGGCGGGAAACTTTTATTTACGACTGTTCGGGCCAAGTGTTTTCCAAAAGATGGTGCGCGCGACACCGCTAAGAAAACCCGGGTGGAAAAATATTAAAGACAACGTCGCTTGTCACTGCCACGAGAAAGGGGAGGATAAAATAAAACTACATTATACGATTGACACAGTCAAGTGAGATTGTCCAAGCGAAAAGGAGTTGAGGGGAGGGGAATAATGAGACCCAGCCAGAGATGAAAAGATTTTAAAAATGCCCGTCCCTGGGCGCTAGCCTACCCCCACGTCGCTGGAAATGGATAGAAATCTAGGAATATACCTTTTCTCAGTTTGGATGAAAAGCGTGGGCACAGTCTGACTTGGTTGTGTTGGTAAAACGGGGGAAATAAGGTACGGTTTGCCTAGGTTGTACGTGAAGCCTTGGTGCCTAGGCAACGGAAAGGTTTCCACTTTCGAGACTAAAGATCCACAAAAAATTTGGCGTTGCAAATTGCAAGCTATTGCGTTAATCGCGACCGAAAACTATTGCTATGCCCCCTTGTGTTCGCCATTGAAAGCTAGATAGGTAGCGGCTAAAGAAGACACTTACAATTGTTAGTTTTTCCTCGTCGTTATTCGTAAATTTGACTTTATAAATAATGATACTAGCATTTTAATATAATTTTTGCATCGTTTGCTTACATTTTGATAAGTTTAATTCGGAAAAAACGTTCTTATGACTTTTTAGTTGGTCAGTAGCAGACGCTAGATCATAGGCACTACCTCGAAGAAGCTAGCGTCGACGCCATCTAGTAACTTTTCTAGAATGCAATTTACTTTTGTTATCTTCTTTAAGCAGTTTAATTCCAATACTTAAAGGGGAACGGTCAAGCTTTAACCAGTTAGATAGCCCTATAGCCCATTAAAAACTAAACTTTATGGCGAAACCCGCATCAAAAAATATTGAGTAGTTAATTTTCAATAAAATAAAGAAATTTCGGGAAATCGAAAAGCGCGCGTCCGCCGCAACACCTGGTGAGATGTCGGTGAGACAGAAAAACAACGTAAAAGCGCGCTGCTGAAGACGCAAAAAATTTGTTTCGCACGCGTGGCGCATCCAGTTATAAGAGACCTAAGCCTAAATTGCGCGATTTTAAAAGGTAGGATAGTTCACAAATCGCTCATACGGGGTTAGGGGCGCTGGCGGCAGCCCCTAAAATGGCGACGAAAATTCAAACCCAAACACCTGGCGTTATTTTTCGTTTCAACTTTTTGGGCCAAAAGCTATTTTTTCAAGACAAAAAAAGGTACGTGTTAGTATATTGAACGTCTTGTTAATCTTTGATACGGAAATAAGGCCATATTTGGAAAAGCTTGGCCGTTCCCCTTTAAAGAAAAAGAACAGCAAAGTTTTTATTAAATTAAATGGTTTTAATATAAATTATTATTTTTTCTCAATGAAAAAGGTGAAGCCTAACCTTTTGAGAACCTATTATTAGGTCCAGTTCCGAGAGCCATCTTCCGTGAATCAGAAGCAACGAAACAAGTCATCGTGTCGGGAGCCGCCCACCGGCCTTTATAACAACGTAGGCCACTATAAAACCCATTCGGCGATTCACTAGGAAGTATAGTCTTAGTCGATAATTCAAAATAACGGTCAAAAATGCCGCCGATCAGTTTAGTAAAATATTTTCGGCGGCGTAATCGACGGCCATTTTCGGTATCTAGATACAGGACGGAAGGCAGGCAAGGCTGCCAGATTTCGATGGACCGAAAACGGCCAACTCTCTCAAATGTTTCGTTTTCAAAACGAAAAATTTGCGGCGTAGCTATCGACTAAGACTATTAATACATAGAGCCATAAGCTTATCATAAGGTCCCCCTAAGCAATTTTGTAATTGTTACTGTCCTTCCCCCATTTTGTATTGCATTACATTGTGTTTTGTGCCAATTCAACTGTTAAAGATTGGAAGCCTGCATATAAGCCTATTACGACTATGTGGCAGTGGCGGCTTAAGAAGGCTGGGTCCCCGGGGCGGCGGCAGTGTTTTGTGACACCCCCCAAGACCGTGCAGAAGTTTTCACGGGTCCGTCTTCTTCAAGTTTAATCGTTCTGATTTGCACCCCCCCCCCCTCGAGCTTCTCCGATGGCACCCCCTGCTGCCCTGGTACCCGGGGCGGACCCCCCCCCCCCCCCCACCCCTTAGGCCGCCACTGCTTTGTGGGCACAACATGTAATAATAAATAAATAAATAAATAAATTTTTGACGATCACATACCCGTTATTAAGAGGTAGGTATTAAAAATTTGCACCTACTAGTGGCTACGTCCTCAACTATGCATTTCTGAAATAAATTTCGCGAAATGCATTATGAATGCGCGTAAGCCTTGCGCGAACGTTTTTAAACTTGTTAGAACCACGCGGGATAAATCTCCGCCGTGAGCCCTTAGCACCGTCGCCAAGGCTTATTCGAAATTATATCGCTTTAAAACTTAAAACTTACACTTATCTTTGTAAAATGATTCATGAGAACTTAAAACTGGCTATTAGAAATAAGAGTGGTGTTTGATAATATTTTAGATGTAGATATTTTGAAAAAGAAGATGTCGCTACTGCCTTATTGACGTACGTTAATTTTCTTATCTCCAGGACAACGCCGTTACCATGGGCCCCTATGGTAGACCCATAGATATAGGAAACGTATATAAAGGTCTAGATAAATTATTTCAAAGGGAGTGAATACGGAATTGACAGCTAGCAGAAGCGCGTAATTTCTGCAGGCTATCCTTATAAGGCGCCATCTATCGGTAAAAAATCTCGTGCTATCGTCGCGAGAGCCATTGTCTCCTGCTTAAAAATTATACTAAAAGTCACCAACTTAGTACTAAAATGCTAAGAGAGCTCGCGCTCTTGGTCACGTGCCTTCCTCGGTGTCTGCTAGGTGTCAATTCCGTATTTTATGTTAGGCTTAGACGCCCCGAAATTTATCTAGACCTTTATATACATTTCTTATATATATGGGTAGACCTTTGCTTAAAGGGAATATAACCTCAGGTATTTGGTGTGGAACACCAACGCTTGCAGCTTTGGCCGCTCTTGCCTTTGGCATTAGAAATGTTTGGCGCCACT
Organism: Leiobunum rupestre; assembly: GCF_980474605.1. Lineage (NCBI taxonomy): Eukaryota > Metazoa > Arthropoda > Arachnida > Opiliones > Sclerosomatidae > Leiobunum > Leiobunum rupestre. The sequence continues at coordinate 97,219,032 of NC_143384.1, read as the reverse complement.
GTGCAGGGAAATTTGAAATATTGAAGGGGTCTTCCATAAAGATGGCTTTGCAGGTTATATTCCCTTTAAGGGGACCTTATGATAGGCTTATGATAGAGCCTGGAAGTTCAAGTTACTCATTATCTGGTCCTTGTAATGGCTGGTTTTCAAAACGGCAAAATACCACGATGGTAAGAACGTCGACGAATAGAAATTAGAGAGAGGACCGGAAAGTCGTTCGCATTTTCAACTTCAAGTCCTACTCTCTTGTGACGTAACACGGTCATTTCTTATGTTGTCTGCTACAACCATTGAATTGGGAATAGTACCGCTAGAATGACATAGGCGCGTTTTTGAGTCGTGGTTTCGCGAATCAAATTCTGAAATTTTGTGTCGGCGTACTCAGCCGTCAACTCTATCATTTTATGGGACATAAGTATATGTATTTGTACCCCGCTGCTCCGCCTTAAGCACTACAGCGGCCACCTAAAACAACCAGCCCCGGACAAAAGTGCGCTTTGCGAAACAACGTTCGGCCAGTGAGACAGCCATTTTGACCGCCTCACATATAGCAAACAAACGCCCTCATCACGGCCCAACAAAAGGCGACACCATGGGCTGCCCGAGACCCACCCTCGCACAGCTGAGGACTAGAGTGGCTTCCTCTTCCACTGCAAACTACCCTCCTTAGTGGGTCACAGAATGACGAGTGTGGAACACCCATGAGGTTCCAGTGACCCAGCGCCCCGATCACATGACCTTGAGAGCCGGGTATGGAGCCCCCCACAGGCTCCAGTGACCATTTTATGGGACATAAGTATATGTATTTGTACCCCGCTGCTCCGCCTTAAGCACTACAGCGGCCACCAAAACAACCAGCCCCGGACAAAAGTGCGCTTTGCGAAACAACGTTCGGCCAGTGAGACAGCCATTTTGACCGCCTCACATATAGCAAACAAACGCCCTCATCACGGCCCAACAAAAGGCGACACCATGGGCTGCCCGAGACCCACCCTCGCACAGCTGAGGACTAGAGTGGCTTCCTCTTCCACTGCAAACTACCCTCCTTAGTAGGTCACAGAATGACGAGTGTGGAACACCCATGAGGTTCCAGTGACCCAGCGCCCCGATCACATGACCTTGAGAGCCGGGTATGGAGCCCCCCACAGGCTCCAGTGACCCCATCACACCACTAGATAGGGACAGTGGGAAACCATTTTATGGGAGGCGCCATCTCTCACTTTCAAAGTACATTAGTACTATTAATTCAATTGTATAGGACATAGTTCCCACCGCTAACAGCAGATGGCGCCACCAACAAATGATAAAGTTATCATTTAATAAAATTTGTTTCGCACTAAGCAGATTGAAATTGTCGTTCTAGCGGTACTATTCCCAATTCAATAGCTACAAGCCTACAACTTCGAATAGATCTAGCTCTAGATAAAATTCGAATGAACAACAATTTAATTTTTATTGGAAATTATCGATTAATATTATACTTTTAATTTGTTCCACTCGACGACAAATAATTTATCGTTGATTGGAACAAATTAAAGGTATAAATAGGATGCAATGGAGGGAAATATTTGTTCGAAAAGGGAAATATTGGTCTGAAAGGGGAAATATTTGTCCGAAAGGGGAAATATTTGTTCGAAAAAGGAAATATTGGTTCGAAACGGAAAATATTGGTTTGAAAATGCAAATTTTAAGCTCTGAAAGAGAAATTTCACTTTTCCCGATCTGGCACCACTGATTTACACAGAGGTTGCTAATGAAACGCAAAACTACTACAGGTAGCTAAGCAAAACGATTTAATAGCACGATGTATATAGAACTACAAGTCTAACGAACAAAAACCCGCAATATTTTGTATTTGCAACATTATTTATTTCCGCTCCGAGAATAATTTATAAGCAATTTGGGAAAAATTGCACCGTTAACAAATAGTCCCGGAAATTCTAATAACATTATCGATAATAAATTACTATATAAGTTAACACGGGTAATTATATTGCACTAATAGATATTTCGCAAACTCAATGACCTCTGCAACGAGCGGCTAATGCTACAAGGGGGAGGGGGGTAAATACTACTCCGCAAAAGGCGGGGGAGGCAGGGGGGGGAGTAGGTTAGAGTCTAAACCTGGTGCTCCCGTAGTCGATTTCCCCAAAATCTTAGACAACACGGTCCGCTAGGAGGCATTAGCGTCGAAAATAAATGATTTAGTTACGTAAGATAAATTAGCATTCGCGGAGGAGTGGCGGCGTCCGCTGCGTGGCGCTGCGGAGTCTATTACGTATTATTGGTACTAGCGCTATACGCGCGCGCGCGCGTGGTGTAAAATATTTCGAGGCGAAGGTATAGGGATAGAAATCTGACGATCGGAGCGCCAAAGTGAAGGCGGCGGACAGCTCGTAAACTAGATTTAAAGCTTGGATTTTAAATTAAAACGATTAAACGGCATTGATGTCGTTTCCGCAACTCCTCGAGACCCGCTCTCTCTCGGCTTTCGAGAGTGTGAACGTTGATACTCTACCCCCCCTCTCACACTCATCCCCCCTTCCTTTATTACCATTTTCCTCGAGATTCAAACCTCATCAGATGGCGCCACATCTCCGGCTACTCGAGATTAGTATCATTAGTTTTGATCCGCGCTGAAACGTAGACCCTCAAATACTTTTCCTTTGCCGCCTCGTTTTATGAACTTTGACTTCTATTCGCTAAATATCCATGAATGTATTTATTTGACTAGCTTTCAGTGCCAAGGCTTAACGCGAAATTTAGTTTTCGAAAATTTTAATAAACCTACGAAAATAGGTAAGAATATTAATAATAAATTCCTTCCAAAAAATTTTAATTTTAGTTTTACTTTTAGATTCGAAAAAATTAAGCGAAAATGCCGCTTTATTTAAATTTTCAAATAATATATTAGACTAATCATGGAATTAAAACTTTTTTTATTTTTTTCGGAAAAATACGGAAAATTTTCCAACTTACTACACTATATTTTTCTAAGAATCACTAGTTATTTTTTCACCCGGTTAAATCGCGCAAATCCTGGAAAGGTTTTGTTGATCGAGTCGACGACAAACGCCTGTCTCCTGATTGCCTTCAGTTATTACGGGAAACCACGGCCAACTTTGATCACTCGCTGTTGGTGCTATAGCGGCCAACCCATTCGTTGACGTTTCTAGGTTAACCTATGATCAAAAGATATCTGTATGGTTTGAGCGCCCCTAGCGGAATATTATTTTTATAATAGTTTTTGCATTGAAGCCAATATAACAACGAGCGTGGCGCTGAACTCCTACAGTTTATAGTGGGAAAATCCTTGTTCACGGAATTTCGGTGAATGGGCTGGCCGCGATAGCGCGTGAGATCAAAGTTGGCCGTGGTAGAGCGCAAAAAGGTACCGCCAATCTGAGCCCCAGATGCTAGAAAGGGTAATGATGTAGTTTTGATGTTCATGGTTGAAATGAATACATGCATGATATAGCCCAGTTCCAGTTAGAAAACTTTTGGGTACAGTTAGGTCGAATAGGCGTTTCTATAAAATCCCCAACAAAGTCCAATATAGAGTTTGTGCTACCGTGACTGTACTTACAACATGTTTTTCGTTATACTGCCTAAGCTGTCATCAAAGTTCTGGCAGCAGTGTTCGGCGGGGGGCAAGACAGTTGGAGATAAGACTTGTTTTCGAGTTATTAGCGCTTTCTTGCAATTTTCCCCGAGGGGCTGATCACTCCGCGTAATCGGTGTACACAGCCGTACCTTTGACTGTACTAATAGGATTACGCGTAATCTTTGAAGTCCCTGCCTTTGGCAGTGCTAATCTAAGCGTAATCCGGTGTACAGACTTTCTAAGAGTGGTTAGCCCCTCGATTTTCCCTTTTACGACCTTTGTGATTTTAGTAAAATATTTCTCGGCTTCCTATTGGTGAAATACGATCGGGTCAAAGCTATTTAACCATAAAACGTGACGTGGAATACTTTTCTAACTGGAACCAACTTTCTATCACTTACGGTTCTCGAGATAATCTTTGGATGACCTTCAAGACATGGTTCAAGGTCATCGCCATTTTCATACTAGGTGTTCCCCCTACACACTCTATGCGAACCTGAAAATTTCAAACTCGTACCTAAAATAGATTTTGAGATATTCGCTCTGGTTCATTTTTTAGTGGACACCCTGTATATAGAATGTTCAATTTAATTCATAGTATTTTAATTTTTTTAACTTCTATATATAATGTAATTTTAATTATTCATTAAAATTAGTAATTTTATATTTAACATTATCGTTACAGTATTTTCCTAAAGTATATTTAAAATTACTTAGAAATTGCTTAAATTTGTTATTTGTAAAAGTTGACATGATGAATACTTTCCATTTTGCTCAATAGATGGCGGCATGTAAGCCTTACAAAATGATATATTTTTTTTTGTAAAACTGAGTTCCAAGTTATCCCTGACGTAAATCATGGACCAAGTATTTAAGGGGACTCACTGTTCCAGATATTTTGACACGGTAGGAGTAGCCTAAATCGGAAGGCTTACTTAGGTACATCTTTGAAATGTCTCAAGAATTCCGTTCGACTATCCCTGTGAGTTGGGGCTAAAGAGACAGTACATGCATGGTACGTGCGAGAAAGTTAGGTTAGGCTTAGTTCATTAAATTTTTTAAGTTTAGAAATTTATTCCAGTAAATTTGATTAAAACTCAGCCAAATGCGGCTTACCAATTTTTTTTACGTAACACAATGGTTAATTACCATTACTTAAACTTTTAAAGGCCCAATTTCAAAAATAAAAGGTCTAAAACTTACTAAGCCTAATAATTTAGCCGGCCACAACGGCGCCATTTTGTCAAAATTGAACATCAACGCTCCACCATTGAGTTGGGAATAAATAGAGGTACAACTAAATCTGGCTGGCGCAAGACCAATTTCGTTCCATAAGGAGACTACATCAACTTTATCGTTCTACCGTGGCGGCATCTGTCTCTAGTGGTGGCAACTATATTGCAATTGAATTTTTTCGCGAATCTGATGCGAAATTGAAATGTATGATTTCTCGTAACAAACAAATCTTTGAAGTTGTTTAAAAATAATTTTATTCTGTCAACACGATCCTTTTTAACTCGAGTTACGGTGAGTAAGCTAATAATTATTTGTTTTTAGCCATGTAACTTTACAAACTATAGATGGCGCTACCGCCTAATTATAAAGATGAATTTCGTAGTCTTATCAGAACAGGTCCCGCGTAACCATGGCAACCGAAATCGTAATTGTAATTCTAGCAGTATTATTCCCAATTCAATAATCAACGCTCCAGCTTCTCACGAAAGTACGCCGGAAATCGACTTCAGCGACACCAAGTTTGTCCACATTGAACTAGAATCGTAGTCTAGATTATCTTTGCTAGAATTGACCGTGATTTTCCTATTTCCAGTATTAACGGGTGCTTTTTAAAGCCTGAACAGTGAGCCCCTTTAGATTCTTGATCCATGCGTAAATCGCTTATTGACGAAACTAATGTAATATTACGTGTCCAGTGATTATTAATAAATATAAAAATATAAATATTACTGCTCCCTTAGTAATGGTTCGATTAGAAACCACCATTGGTCAAAGATACAGGTTGGGATTAAAACCAGGACCTTCGCGATAAATAAAAACCTAGCGGCGATAAAATGAACTACGGGGACACGCGACTCGGGGGGTGACGGGAGGGGGGAGAATCGTTACTCATCTTTCCTTTTGGACGAGCTGTGCAGTAGGTGTGGCGACGGTGACGAAAAATACATATATCATCCGCGCGCAAATTTCGGGGTTACCAGCGCCGCTGCCGCCATCTATTGATAACGGTGGCCAACTTCGTTCTCGGACGGATATCAAGGATGAGCGATATCTTAAAACGAACCGGAGGAAAAAATAAATGGTTCATTTACCTGACATCGCTAGAGCGTTTACTTCGTAGGCTATAATTTACTCCCCGCCTTTTCACGGCGCTACCAAGTGACTCTTGGCGTTTCTCGATAGATCTAATGAAAGACTAAGGCCTAAGGTTACGAGTTTTACGTTAGGGAATCGCAAACTACGTTAAATGTTAAAAAAAGTCTGAAATGTCAAAACATATTACAGATCGTGAGAACCTTAATTAGACGAGAAATACTGTCAACTTCGTTGCTTTATTAGCTTATCTTCGGGAGGGTAATTTCGTATATTAATACTTGTATCGGTCGGTAACCCTTTATTAAATTTACATACATAAATATTTATGGGCAAATTAACCCCGGTAGCGTGCGAAACTCGGACCACGTCTAGAAATTATATTCCTGCTTTTAAAACGAATTACGATACCATCGATTTCAGATGATATTTCATGAGAATTAAATCGTACTTGTAGATAGATTAAATCATAGCTAGTAATAATAACAAGAAGTATGAGGTTTTCTATTATTTTAAGGCTCATTTTCTTACCAAACCTAGGATATTTATATACGAAGCATATTTTTCTGAATCTAGAATTTTTACTTCTATAAAAAGCATATTTTCCTGAACCTAGTATATTTACTTCAATAAAAAGCATATTTTTCTAAAATTAGGATATTTACTTTTATAAAAAAGCATATTTTCCTGAATCTAGTATATTTACTTCTATAAAAAGCATATTTTTCTGAAACTAGGATATTTACTTCTATAAAAAGCATATTTTTTCAGAATCTAGGATATTTACTTTTATAGAAGGGATATTTTCCTAAATCTAGTATATTTACTTCTATAAATTGCATATTTTTCTAAAATTAGGATATTTACTTTTATAAAATGCATATTTTTCTAAAACTAGGATATTTACTTGTATAAAAAGCATATTTTTCTAAATCTAAGATATTTACTTTTATAAAAACCATATTTTCCTGAACCTAGAATATTTACTTGTATATAAAGCATATTTTCCTGAATCTAGTATATTTACTTTTATAAAAGCATATATTTCTGGATCTAGGATATTTACTTGTATAATAAACATATTTACTTTTATAAAAACCGTATTTTCATGAAACTAGGATAGTAACTTCTATAAAAAGCATATATTTTTTGAATCTAGGATATTTACTTTTATAAAAACCATATTTTCCTGAACCTAGGATATTTATTTATTTACAATGCATTTTTTTCTAAACCTACGAAGAGTTTTAGAAATTTACTAAAACCTATTTTGAAAAGCTACGCGTTTCAATCCATAAGTAACATAACAAAAATAAGTATGACACATCCTATTGTTTTAATGCTATTTTTCTGACCGAACTCTCGCCCAGCTCCGACTTGGACTTGCAACTAAAGCTACGCGTTTCAATCCATAAGTAACATAACAAAAAATAAGTATGACACATCCTATAGTTTTAATGCTATTTTTCTGACCGAACTCTCGCCCAGCTCCGACTTGGACTTGCAACTAAAGCTACGCGTTTCAATCCATAAGTAACATAACAAAAATAAGTATGACACTTCCTATTGTTTTAATGCTATTTTTCTGACCGAACTCTCGCCCAGCTCCGACTTGGACTTGCAACTAAAGCTACGCGTTTCAATCCATAAGTAACATAACAAAAATAAGTATGACACATCCTATTGTTTTAATGCTATTTTTCTGACCGAACTCTCGCCCAGCTCCGACTTGGACTTGCAACTAAACTGAGTAGTATATTATCATTCTTGGGCATATTTAGACAATAGGGGGCTCTGTGCTGAACTAAACCTTAAAGGGGAACGGTCAAGCTTTAACCAGTTAGATAACCCTATAGCCCATTAAAAACTAAAATTAATGGCGAAAACCGCATCAAAATATATTGAGTGGTTAATTATTAATAAAATAAAGAAATTTCGGGAAATTGTAAAGCGCAAATCGCTCATACGGGGTTAGGGGCGCTGGCGGCAGCTCCTAAGATGGCGGTGAAAATTCAAACAAAAACACCTGGCGTTATTTTTCGTTTCAACTTTTTGGGCCAAAAGCTATTTTTTCAAGACAAAAAAGGTACGTGTTAGTATATTGAACGTCTTGTTAATCTTTTGATACGGAAATATGGCCATATTTGGAAAAGCTTGGCCGTTCCCCTTTAAATGTACAATAATTCTGAAAATAAGTTAGGTGATAAATTTTGCTAATTGCCATACTTATGATTAAATTAATAAATATTCTGAAGATGCTCCTGTAAGAAATACGTCCTTAAGACATACCAATATAGAAAAAATCGATAAGTACCTGAAAGCGAAAGTCAAGCGAGTTGAAAATCTAATATTTGAGAAAAACATATTTTGGTGTCAATGACCATATCAAACTAAAAATTGTAATAAACGAAAATAAGGTTTAAAAATACATGAAAATAATTAAGTAAAAAACACTTAACGATTCTTACTTCGAATTTCTTTCAAAATTCACGTATCTCGACTTGCGTGACTTTAGCTCTCAGGTAAGCTTCCAGCGGCAAACGTCAACTTAAGTCAACAGTAAGTTTCGAAGGCAAACGAAAGTCAAAGCGAAGGAAATAGCTTACTATAAGGTCCCCCCCCCCCCCACCGCCTTTGACAGAAATGCCAGGAAAGTTAGTCCCAAGGCGAGAGACCGAGAGAATTAATACAAAGTGTTCCTTAGTTTTTACGAGAGCGTGATGGGGTCCGCGACAAGGCCCCCTGGTGGTGGAAGACGCGACTAGAAACGGGAGAGAGTAGCCTAGAAGGGGTTGCGACTCTCTATATATCCGACTAAGTGGCTTTAGCGTTAAGGGTAGGGCAGACGTTGCTTTAAGGGCTTACAAGGTTATTAGGCCATTAAGCGCTACAAGGGCGAGACTAGGCTTTTAAAAGATAGACCTAACTATAGAGACAGGCTATTTCTAGGAGAAATGGATTATTTTGGAAAAGTGATTACCATTTTCGTTAAAACTATTTGAAAATGTCAGAAGGTAGTTTGAAGCGAAGCGAGCTACTGAGCGATACAGTTTAAATCAATATTCACAAAATGAAAATGTAAAATGATTAATTTTGACCTAAAATATCTCCGATTTGAGATTGAATCTATCAATCGCTATTTTAAATTTATTTTTATTCATATTCATTAATAACTATTCGGTCATAAGTAACATTATAAAAGTAAGTATGACACTTTCCGGATGCGAGAGTTTAAGTAAGTTACAATATGATGTATTTAACACCGCGATATTTTTCTTACGAAACGTATTTCGATAAACGTTACGTGCTAAAAATCATAAGTAACATAATATTTTAAGTATGACACTTCCAATTGTTTTAATGCTAATTTTAGGATCCTTTTTCGACAAGGACACCATCGACTTGCTCCGACTTGGACATGCAACCGAAATGAGTATTATATTATCGTCCTTGACTGTGGTATATTTCGGCATATTTAGATACTAGGGGGCTCTAAACATTAATTCCGTCAGAGCTTTGAACAATGTGTTCGGTGATAATTTTTGCTAATTGTCATACTTATGGTTTTAAGTTTCTTATGATAGGTCAATATGTTTTTCACGAGTACTTACAGGTATTTTCCCATTGCTGTGATGACATGTTAGACCAGAAATAACTACGAATTTTTAAAAGCCAAGGCCTAGAAAATGTTCTTGTTATAGTTTAAATTTTATTTAAATATTATATTTAAGGTTTTCTGCTAGCAAGTACATTTTGAAATTGGAATCGCTGATAAATCGCTTCGTTTCGACGGTTAAACTACAATTGTGTATTTCAATTTTATTTCGTTTAAAAGGGATTTACTAGATTTATCTGAACCTAGGTTAAAGCCGAAGTTTATAACCTTACGAGAGAATTAGTGACCATCTAGGTCTATTACTTCGCATAAAGATGTAAAATATAAAAATTGCATTGCCTAGGGATATTTATCTATTGATAAACCATATTTTACCAATGAAATAGTATTAGAAAATCAACTATTTTTTCTTCACAAACATGTTTTTGAAAATCAACGGAAGCCTTCGTAGATACATGTTTCAAGCGAATAACATTATCGGGATAGGTAGACGAATACTTCTATCGTAAGAGATGTTTTATAAACTTCTGGTTATAGTGACGTTAAAAGCCAATTTTACGGTCGCAGAGTACCAGCGTTGCCAACCTGTACGATAATTATCGTTTTGTACGATAATTTCATCTTCCGTACGATGTACGATATTACAACGTACGATATTGACAATTGTATGATAATTCAGTAGGATGTACGATATTACAACGTACGATATCGGTAATTGTACGATAATTTCATCTTCCGTACGATGTACGATATTACAACGTACGATATTGACAATTGTACGATAATTCAGTAGGATGTACGATATTACAACGTACGATATCGGTAATTGTACGATAATTCAGTAGGATGTACGATATTACAACGTACGATATTGACAATTGAACGATAATTCAGTAGGATGTACGATATTACCACGTATGATATTGACAATTGTACGCTAATTTTGTAGGATGTACGAAATTACAACGTACGATATTGACAATTGTACGATAATTCAGTAGGATGTACGATATTACAACGTATGATATTGACAATTGTACGATAATTCAGTAGGATGTACGAAATCACAACGTACGATATTGACAATTGTACGATAATTCAGTAGGATGTACGAAATTACAACGTACGATATTGACAATTGTACGATAATTCAGTAGGATGTACGATATTACAACGTACGAATTGACAATTGTACGATAATTCAGTAGGATGTACTATATTACAACGTACGATATTGACAATTGTACGATAATTCAGTAGGATGTACGATATTACAACGTACGATATTGACAATTGTACGATAATTCAGTAGGATGTACGATATTACAACGTACGATATTGACAATTGTACGATAATTCAGTAGGATGTACGATATTACAACGTACGATATTGACAATTGTACGATAATTCAGTAGGATGTACGATATTACCACGTACGATATTGACAATTGTACGATAATTCAGTAGGATGTACGATATTACAACGTACGATATTGACAATTGTACGCTAATTTTGTAGGATGTACGAAATTACAACGTACGATATTGACAATTGTACGATAATTCAGTAGGATGTACGATATTACCACGTATGATATTGACAATTGTACGCTAATTTTGTAGGATGTACGAAATTACAACGTACGATATTGACAATTGTACGATAATTCAGTAGGATGTACGATATTACAACGTACGAATTGACAATTGTACGATAATTCAGTAGGATGTACGATATTACAACGTACGATATTGACAATTGTACGATAATTCAGTAGGATGTACGATATTACAACGTACGATATTGACAATTGTACGATAATTCAGTAGGTTGTACGATATTACAACGTACGATATTGACAATTGTACGATAATTCAGTAGGATGTACGCTATTACAACGTACGATATTGACAATTGTACGATAATTCAGTAGGATGTACGATATTACAACGTACGATATTGACAATTGTACGATAATTCAGTAGGATGTACGATATTACAACGTATGATATTGACAATTGTACGATAATTCAGTAGGATGTACGATATTACAACGTACGATATTGACAATTGTACGATAATTCAGTAGGATGTACGATATTATAACGTACTCATATTGACAATTGTACGATAATTCAGTAGGATGTACGATATTACAACGTACTCATATTGACAATTTTACGATAATTCAGTAGGATGTATGATATTACAACGTACGATATTGGCGATTGTACGATAATTCAGTAGGAAGGAGTTTTTGTAATGTACGTTGTTGAAAAATGCCCGTTTTGAGGCTTAGTTTATTCTTAGAAATACGTTTACAATTAAACATAGTACGATTTATAATATTATGCAAAATTATGATATTTGTACGATTTCGCCCCCCTTTTCTACTCGCTAGTCAGACCTCTAAATATTTGTGAAGCGTACGAACGGTACGATAAATAGGACTGGAATACGATAATTTTCAGGTTTTGGTACGATAATTCTATTCGATCACGTTGGCAACGCTGTCGCACACGATATTTCGTAGTAGGAACTTATAAATCTATAAATTGTCTGCAAGTATGCGCTACGACTTGTTCTAACGTAAATATCGTCAGTTAGATAAAGCTGGTGGTAAAAAGCAAATTACAATAAAAATACTAGAAAGTATCATACCTACTTGACTTATGTTTATAGGTTAAATACATTCACCCATACATTTAAAATTGTTAGTGTGAACTTTGATTTCGAATATCTCGGTTCACAAGTCGAACCTCAAAACGTATTTTTAAAATACGATACTGATTTTCATATTTTAAAATATATTTCGTGATTTGAATATATTTTAAGTCGATTTCAAAGATTTTCCGACAGTCGTACGCGATATTGACAAAATTAACACACGGAGAAATTCCGCAACGGAAGCTAAAATCTCCAACATTGAGACAGTGGCGCCATCTGTGTCACTTAATAGGAAACAAAAAACGGAAATACTTTCCGTAAAATTAATTTTCTTCATAATATTAAAAATAAAGAATACACTTTTTTTTTACGCGACAAGAAAATGTAATTTTGATTCACTCTAGCAACCGCAAATATTGAAATAAATTTGCTTCACAGGCTAAATAATAAATTAAATGGAAAACAGAGGTAGCAGCCAAAATCAATTTGGATTTTGTCACGCGAAAAGAAGAATTTCGCCAAATCTTGGAGTGTTATAAATTAATTAATCTGAAATGTCATTAGCGCCAGTTTCAATTACCAGGGGGCGTTCGGGTGGCGAACATTGGGAATGGATAGTCTGAGGAGGGGGTTTCAATTCCTGATACACAATTTGAGAGCTAGGACTGGTGTCCCGAAGTAAGAAAAAAAGGCTTAGGTAGAAAAAAGAATTTGGGCTCCATTACATTGGAAAGAGTCTCAGAAAGAGGCAGAGTCTCTTTTTTTTTCACGGCCTTGTAATTAATTGCATCAACTCTATCTTCCCACTCCGAAAGAGACTAGAAATCAACCTTACCCGCTAACACGTAACAAAGACAAATGAACTTTGTATTTCTTTGCTTTTAGTCTCGGGTAAGGTTGCTTCTGGTATTGCAGGATTTGGGAGATTTTAGTGGAAAGCTCACTGGTATGGATTTTTGCTTTTTAAACTAGCATTTTTAAAGTTTTTAACAGGGATTTTCAACTGTTTGTTTTTTACGTTTAAAGTCATTAAAATACATTTGGTGTCGTTCTCACAGGAAGACATTTCATACGTTATTTTTATCGAAATAAACCATTTTGTCTTTATGTTATCCGTAATATCAAAAGTAGCATAAGACCCAAAAGTGTGTCAGCTGTACCTTCGCGCCTATTAAAATTTCTAGTGAGACCTAGTCACACTATAGACTACATATCCTACTAGTTGGAATAGTATTAGCAACTTTATATTTAGTCTATAGTTTGGCGCGATATTCTCTCTTCGATTTACTCACCCGTAGACATACGTTCTAAAACGCCTCACTCGGCGGCGCTGGAGTTCCTCGATTTTGATGTCGTATTTTCCGACCCCCCTCCGTTTCCCTGTTTTACTTTGCGACAAACTCTCATTAGCTACTATACCGTTCTGACACACTTTTGGGTCTTATGCTACTTTTGGTAATATTATTCGCGACCGAAACGAGTCTAGGTGGCGCTGCGAACTAACGGTTATGATCTAACGTCTGCTATTTTCAAATTAGAGAAAAATGTTTAATAGACACTTCAATAAATCATTCTAAAAGAAGTAATATTTCCAAGAGCCAGGACCTCCTGCAAGTCCCTGTTTATATAGTGCTTGTTAAAATACTGGAAATTTTTCACCTTAACGGGAGCAACAAGCGCTCCCTTTTAACCAGATAGCTTTTTTGACATATTTAAGGCTTGGCAAAAACACGACGTTCTGTTTACAGGTGAAAAGTTTCCATTATTTCAACAAGCACTACATAAACAATACCTTGCGGGTCCTGGCTCTCGGAAATATTACTTCTTGGCGTTTTCCTTGGAGGGTGAGTTATTTAAGCGCCTATTGGTTGCGTTATCATGGAGGAAACACAAAACAGTGTAAAATTTAGATAACATAGAAATATTAACCGTTAAAAGGTTCTATTTCATCAATCATAACCCTCTAATACGCGTAAATCTTTATGTTACTGGCTGTCAAACGCTAATACATAATTATTTATCTAGTTTCAGAAGACAACTAAAAGAGGGCGTAGAGATAGTTTCCGGTTGCTAATATTATTATTTTTTTTTTCAATTCTCACTTATTCCCAAAAGAAATCAGTCGCGTAAATAAGTATGAAAATTGAGTATAATTAATTTCAAATCTACATTTCACACTTAGCGAAATCTGCACTCTGGGATACTACAGTAGGAGTTCTACTAAAATTAACGAAGTGAGATGTTTAGCAGAATCTTCTTTGAACGAATCAAGGAATCATGTTTGGCGGAAATGGCGCACGCATCCGAATTTTGCATAAAGTGGTAGGCTTAGATCCTGTTATAGAGTTTTCACTCTACAAGACCATCAACCGCGCTGCTAGCGGCCAAAATGTTAATTTCGTTGATCTATCATGGAATATCCTACTTTGAAGGCCCAATGAATAACCGTAGACGTTTTTCAAAGCGATAAAAAGGGGTTTTATAACTTCTTCGGCTATAATAAAATTAAAATAACACGACTGATACTTCATGGTTTTAAAAAATTTTAATTGTTATAAACGTTAAAATTGCGAGCTTTCGTAACACGACTGATACTACATAAAAACCTAGTGCTTGACAAGGGGTCACGTACCCGAAAGCTCGCAATTTTAACGTTTATAACAATTAAAAAATTTTAAAACCATGAAGTATCAGTCGTGTTATTTTAATTTTATTATAAATTTTTAACCATGGATACAAAATTCAATTTATATGACTTCTTCGGTTATAATTCAACCCTTGCTATAATTTATATAAATAGATTAAACCTTTCCATGAAATGTTCGTTACGGTAAGAGGGGGAATGAAAATTGTTTTTGCAAGGATGATTTAGATCAACGTTATTACTCCATGTTTTTACCCTCGCTCGACCCTTGAGTTCGGTACGTCGTCTGCTACCGAGTGTAAGTATTTACAAAACACGGTGGATTAAAATTAATCCAAGTTATATTGTTAAATTTGTTATATCAAATGTTCAAAGTATAAAAGTATTCCGTTAAGTTAACTATAAAGTCATAAGAGAAGAGGATTTAAATATTTAAAATCACAAAACAAATTGTACGGTTTTGATAATGTTTAAAAGCTTAACATTTCATTGAAAGTCACATAAGTGTATCAGGTAAAGATTGTTGTTTATCATAAAATACTAGCTAATAAATATCTAAGTATTAACAATTCTTTCACAGAGTTGATATGAGTATTGCAATAATAATTCATTTAATTAGTATCGAAAATAAGTTAAAATCCGTTTGAAACTTTGAACTCCAATATCACTAAGCCTAACCCGAGCTCCGTGTAAAATGTTTGGGGAAATCTTACCGGAAAATGCAAAAAGTACAGCCAACTTATTGTTTAGTTTTAGCGAAATTGGTGGTGTGTGACGTAGAAAAACAGTGAAAGCACGTAGGAATATTTTATGGAACGCTTGTTTTTTTAACTGAAATAAAAACGGTGTTTACTCTTTAGGAAAGCCCCTAGACTTGAACTTTATTAGGGCCCTCTCTGACACATTAATCTAGCTTCTTCTCGGGGGGGGGGGGCTTCCATTTAGAAAGTTCCGGGTTCCTAGGCTTAAGCCTATTCAGCCTACTAGTTAATCCTCCACTGAAAATAGTTGAGACCATTGAGTTGGGAATATTTAATCTAGAGATCCAATCAAATCTGCTCCCCGCGAAACAAGTTTTTGAAAATTACGAATGTGCCGTCTCCTCTAAAATGACGAGAAAACGTTATCATTTGACACGTGGAGCCATCCATTATTTTTGAAAAAAAAATCTTTTTGCCGGAAAACACGTCTTATTTGAACGAACCATTGAGAGATAGACGGCGCCACGGGTAGAATGATAAAGTTTTCTCGTCATTTGGGAGCAGACGGCAGTATTCCTATTTGTTAAAAACTTGTTTCGCGAAAAACTGAAATCCGACGTTTTGATTGGACCTCTAGATTAATATTCCCAGCTCAATAGTTGAGACAATGTGACTTCGCAAAATCTGTGTTAAAGCCAGGGAAAGGTCGAACACGAATACGATTATGTAAACACTACAGTTTTGGTCGAAGTGTGTTCTTTCTATGATTATTAATGTTGAAATTTAAAATTATCAGCTACTTTATAAAGTTGAATCGGGTTTCAAGTCCTGGAATTTTTCAAACTTGCAGTAATTTACATATAGTAAAGTCCTATTTTCATATACTCACTAGTAGCACGGCCAACTTTGATCACGCGCTGTTCGCGCTACAGCGGCCAACACATTCGTCGAAATTCCATGAGCAAGGATTTTCCCCCTATAAACTGCACTATAACGTGTAGGAGTTCAGCGCCACGCTCGGTTTTTATATTGGCTTCAATGTAAAAACTATTCTAAAAATAATAATCCGCTAGGGGCGCTCACGTCATACACATCTTTTGCTCATAGGTTAACACAGAAACGTCAACGAATGAGATGGCCGCTGTAGCGCGAGAGATCAAAGTTGGCCGTGCTAGTAGCATGTAAAAAATTCCAAATGCGTATTGATATTTTTACTTATTGATAAAGTATATTTTCCCGATGGAATAGTATGAGAAAATCAATATAGGACGGTCCTCACTCTGCACTATTTTCCTTCCAAAATGTATTTTGAAAAATTAACGGGGTCCGCTAATAACATTAGAAATATAGGGAGATTAATACTTATCTCGCAAAAGGTATATTACCTACTTCTGGAGAAACGTAATTTTGGAGAATTAATTTTAGATAAGGTGGTAAAATTTGAGAAAAATTATTTTGCGATAAGTCCCCTACGAAAAAACCGGATAATTTCACGTGAAAACTAACAGTAAAATATCCTATTCGCGACCGAAAACTATCGCTACGTTTGGTTCGCCATTGAAACCTAGATAGGTATGGGCTAAAGCAGACGCTATTCGCCAGATGGCGTAACGGCCCTAGCTTCTCCGAGTTAACGCCTATGATCTACAGGGCCGGATTAACCCCAATATCTGCCCTAAGCAATTTAAGAATTTTGGTGCCCCCCCTCATTAGTTAGTAGACGCCGGACTCAGGAAAACCAAATTCTTATTTGGAATCTTGGATAATACTAATACAGATGCATTTATATTTTATTTATATTTTACTCCGTAACTTAATTTTTTAACGTGTATGAGATACATTTTGTAGGATAAATTTGTATATTTTTTAAATTAAATTTTATGGTAAATCCGCCACTGAAATAAGGCGAAGCGTCTACAGCTGACATCGGAAATTCGCCAAAACGACTACCTCAGTACCTCTATAAATATATTGGATACCGCCAAACTGGTGGCGGAAACAAAATGGTATCACGATATGTTTTGACTATACTAAAGTATAATAGATGATGCCAGACTACCATTATTTCAAAATGTTTTCCACCAAAATACATGACTTTAATATATTTAGTATTGTCAAAACATTTCATGTAGCTTTTTGTTCCCGTCACCAGGCCTGCGGTATTCAATATATTTATGGAGGTAATCGTTTTGGCGAATTGCCGAATGCCGATGCCAGTAGCATTGAGTTGGGAATAATACTCAATGGTCAGTAGACGCTTCAAAGGAGTATATTAGTATAAATATTATATATTTATACTGATATAGTTATTTTTTTATTTAGTTTCAGTTCCATTATATCATTAATTCATTATCACATTTTTTAGTTTTTCCTAATGAATAAAATTTTGATGGTGCCCCTAATTTCTATATTTCTTGAGGCCCTAAGCAATTGCTTTTTATGCCTAATGGTTAATCAAATTAAAAAGTCTTAAAAAAGTTTTTCTTAAAGCAAGTGTCGGCTCTGGGTGAAGTAGCTCTTTTTTCAACAGATGTCGCTAGCGTCGGAATAAAAACAAGATGCTGAAGCTACATTTTGACTCAAAAGGCGGGACATAAAAGTATTCTTGGCTCGTTTGTAAATTTGTCAATAACTTTAATTATAGTAATTGTTTCCAATATATTTTATATGGGATATATAATTTAGGTTGAAGGGGTCTAAATATAATACCCTATAATGGCTCTCTGACGACGTTATTGTTTCGATATTTTGAATTTTAGCTTCCGTTCCCATTAATAGATGGCTCCACGCTCTCCACGAAAGTCATTTTTTTCGAAGATTCGGATAGATTCATGGCCATCTCTAATAACAAGGGCCTTTTCATAATACAGCTGGCAATTATAGAGCCGACAGTTGCTTTAAATAAACTTATCAAAGCGATGCCAAAATGATATTAAAATGTAAGTAATATTATTTATCTAAGTTTCGATGGCGAACCAAAGGGGGCGTAGCGATAGTTTTCGATCGCGTTTCAAAACGTTCATAAACCACTTCAAAAAAGCCGAACAAATTTATCTCAAAATAATATATAAAAAAAAACACACCTTAATTTATGGAAATTTGCCAATTGTTGAATTTGAAATTTACTGGAATTTCTTGGGATCAGAATTTCGGGTATTTATCCATTTTTAAATTAGATGAACGAATTTCACAGTTCTGACACTAGATTTAACAGAAGCTAATATTGATTGACGCTAATTACCTTAAAAACCAGTCCTATCCCGTGTTAGCAGACGACTTTTAGATATAGATTCTACTGACATTACAACAAGCTTCAAAGACTAAATATTTATAAAATATAAAAATCTGAATAACCTTAAAGAAAAAAGAAATTATTTATTAAAATAGTCCCGTTTGACAGGTCAAATCCAAGGTATCCACCCCGTGTATGAACCACCTGCCAGAACTGGGAAAATTGGTAAGGTAGGAAGTACCGTCTTGTTAAAAAAATCCCGGAATCTTTTAACTTTTCGACGCGAGATGGCGGTATCTTCGCGTCAATAAATCAAAATTTATTACCGTCAAGAATCTATAGACATAACTGCTTCTAAGGAGAAACATTTTGCACCCCGGCTTAAGAAACCTGGGTTATTTATCGGAACGGCGCCCTGAAAAAAGTAACTAGAAAATCCGCCTTAAATCCCATCCTAATCTTATGCCGTAACCACGGGCAAGGCGGAGGGTAAACGCTACGTCGATTAAGGTACTCGTTGGGTAGTAACTGAACGAAGATAGAGCTAAGCCTCGGATGGTGAAAAATAAGTGCTAGACTGCAGCTAGGATCATGGAGAAAGAAACTAGGATAGAGGAAAAAAAGCTTGACAAAAAAACCAGTATAGAGATTGAGTAGAGAGGTTCGGATCTTAGTTACTAGAGGGCGCTATGCCGCTATCTATAACTGTTAACGAAAAAAGTGGGGTGCAAGAAGGTGGACCGTATGGGGGACTCTCTCCAATGTCAAGCGGCAATTAGGGATGACCATAAAAGGGCAGGAAATGGCTCTCCGATACGCTGCAAGGGACGTAATAGAAAATAAGGTACCCAACCCTCGACCGAGTAGGCGGCTGGTCAATTTTGGTTTCGATCGAAATGTATAGTATTGGTGGAATCTTTAGAAAGCCAACATGAGTTTTCTAAATGTTGGTTATCATTTTTTTTTAATTAATTTAAAAATATACTAGATAGACTGAAACGAGTTTCGGTGGCGTAACGGCGCTAGCTTCTCCGAGGTAGCAGCTGCCCTATGTTTCAGAAAGGCACTATCTCCAAAAATGGCATTTTGAGATAAATCGATTTATGTAATTCTTATGAAAAGAAAAAACAATACAACAGAATTTAGGTAAATGAAAACTAATTGTTAGGGGTTCTTTTAGTCGAGAAAATTAAGTAAATCTCAGAATAATTTGACAAAATGCGTTTTGTACGTTTATATTTGTCTAAAACTCTTGGCAGAAACACATTATGTGGTATAATAATACTGAGTAACGGAAATTGTGACTGTTACACTGGGAATGCCGCTGAAGAAATTAGAGCAGATAAAATTATACGAAATTAAGACTCTTATTGGTTAATAACAGGTGGTTTTTTTCGTCTGTCCGAGGACAAAAAGTGTAAACTTTTTACCCTAAAACGTTTTATTCGCCTGTTCTCGGGGTAAGATTTACCCTGTCCCGAATTTTGTTCGCTTGTTCCAGAGCTCAAATGTTACACTTTTTTCTCCTCCTCGAAAGGAGGTGTAGAGGGACTAATCTAGCTTATATAGAAAATTCGTCTGCTTAAATTTCGATTCATGAAAACATGACGAGTTTTGAACATCTTCACATGTGGCAAGCTTTTAATAACGAAAATCTAATTGTTAAATGCTAGTTAATGACTTTAAAAGTCACTTGATGACTTAGGGCTAAGGTGGTGCTTTGCTGATTATTATTATTAATATTAATATTGTAATTAAATAAATAAGAAAAATGAGTCATATATTGATGACCTCACCACCGGTCGCCATCTTAAAAACTAAACAAATAAATAACCTTTAACCTCTAACTACTCCCTTCTTAAGTTAGAACAATGAGTAAAAACAACGATATTTAAAAGTGCACAAAAATTGGTTTATTGGAAGAATAAATTTAAAACCCGACTAGTTTCGGCTGCATTATTAAATTTATTCTTCCAATAAACAAATTTTTGTGCACTTTTAAATATCGTTGTTTTTACTCATTGTTCTAACTTATAACTTGTGCAAGTCGCTAAATAATATTAAATATACTCCCTTCTTACTCCAACTCGTTTTTTTCGTCAAGATAGAATTGGAGTAAAATGAACCTGCTCAAAAAACCCAGATCAGGCGAAAAAAACCACCTAACGACTTAATGCGTTTCTGCGGAGTATTTTCGAACCTTTTCGATTTTAATGTGTTTTTGCATCTCGGAAACTAGACCAGATAAAAAAAAACGGATTTCAAATTTAGAATCAGCGCCCTAAAATTAGTACGAGGAGCATTCAAACTCAAAAAGTCAAAAATGGTGGATAATGCGTTTCTGAAACGTAGGGCAGTATGATCTAGCGTCCGCTACAGACAAATTAAAAAGTCATAAGAACGTGTTTTATCAAATAAACTTATCAAAATAAAAGCAAACGATGCAAAAATTACATTAAAATGCATTATTTATAAAGCCAAATTTACGAATAACGACGAGGCAAATCTAATAGCGTCTGCTTTAGCCGCTACCTATCTAGGTTTCAATGGCGAACCCAAGGGGGCGTAGCGATAGTTTTCGGTCACGTATACTCTTAGTACCCAAATCCCTCAAACGAGGTTTAAATAATTTCACTAAGCTAACGTATTTTAAACTTAAAGGGAATATAACCTCTAGTATTTCTGCCAAGCGCAAATGGTTCCAATATTGGCCGCTACTTCCTATGGCTTTTGATATTTTCGGCACTGCTAAGTGGTTTGTTGCAGAGGTAATTCCTAAAATTATCGGGGTCTTTCGTAAAGAACGTGTTGCAGATTTAATTATCTTTATGACTCGTGTAAACAATTACACTTAGACAACGTTTTGAAATTTAATGCCGGTGTAAACAATTACACTTAGATAACGTTTTGAAATTTAATGCCGGTGTAAACAATTACACTTAGATAACGTTTTGAAATTTAATGAAGGTGTAAACAATTACACTTAGATAACGTTTTGACTTTTAATGCCGGTGTAAACAATTACACTTAGATAACGTTTTGAAATTTAATGCCGGTGTAAACAATTACACTTAGACAACGTTTTGAAATTTAATGCCGGTGTAAACAATTACACTTAGATAACGTTTTGAAATTTAATGAAGGTGTAAACAATTACACTTAGATAACGTTTTGACTTTTAATGCCGGTGTAAACAATTACACTTAGATAACGTTTTGAAATTTAATGCCGGTGTAAACAATTACACTTAGACATCGTTTTGAAATTTAATGCCGGTGTAAACAATTACACTTAGACATCGTTTTGAAATTTGATGCCGGTGTAAACAATTACACTTAGATAACGTTTTGACTTTTAATGCCGGTGTAAACAATTACACTTAGACATCGTTTTTAAATTTAATGCCGGTGTAAACAATTACACTTAGACAACGTTTTGATATTTAATGCCGGTGTAAACAATTACATTTAGTTAAAGAACATGGAATTCAATACCGGTGTAAAAAATTTCATTTAATTAAAGAACATGGAATTCAATACCGGTGTAAACAATTTCAAAAAAGTAGGTAACTTATTTGAAATCAGCCCTTAAAGGGAATATAATCTCCGATATTTGGTGTGGAACACCAACGGTTGCAGCTTTGGTCGCTCTTGCCTTTGGCTTTAGAAATGTTTGGCGCCACTATACAGGGTAATTTGAAAAATTGAAGGGGTCTTCTATAAAGATTGGTTTGAAGGTTATAATCCCGTTAAACTTTACAGAAAAGTATCATATAAATTTAAAACGTGTAGAAAATATTACACATTAAACATATTTTTCAATCTTAATGCTATTTATGATCTTTTATTTGTGGTTTTTATTTTCTTAGCTTCCTTTTGCCCAATTTACATCGTTTCAGACTTCAGACTTCAGAGTCACTTGGGAATAAAATGAGATGGCGCACACCTTTCTAATTGGAACCGAGTCTCAAAGCACAACGGTTCTCGAGATAGATTTTGAATGACCCCGAGGACATGGCTCAAGGTCATTGAGTTTTGTTTCATTTAATGAGCGATCTGAAAACGTCAAATTCCTAAGAAAAATAGATATTCTATTATTTGCTATGGATAATCTTTTAGTGGACACCCTGTATATTCGCTTGAAACTTGTATCTTCACAGTCTCGCGTTGATTTTTCAAAAAACGTTTGGGAAGAAAAAGTTAAACTTCTACCTTTTCAGTCTCCCAATAATTTCTCAAAATACGTTTCAAAAGAAAAAGTGATGCGGATAAAATTTTTATTATAGTGTTATTTTAAAACTAATAGGTGGGTATAACTGGGTAGAAAGTCACAGGGGCAGGGCGATGTTAGAATTTTGTTTTTAATTTCAGAAGTTCTTCAGATGGCGCCACTAGTACGTTTTCGCTACAATTTAGGAAAGCAAACTCTGCGTAAACCGACCTATTAATGGAATAAGAAAATTGAGACAAACGAATTCTCTAACCATCCTCTCATACTTTAAATTTATACGACGTCTGCTTATAGGTCACGTGACTATCAATAAGGTCTCGCCATCTAACGGCGTTTACACTACTTTTATTTTTGAGAGGTTAATTTGATTGGTATTTATCTTGATAATTCTCAGATCACACGTTAGGCTTTAATTTTGGAACTCGAGGGAAATAACAATGACCATTTCTAACATTTACTGAGATTAAAAAAACTTCTTTTACTATTGTTTATAAATAAATAGGTACTTAAATACTTAAATCTTCAAATCCACACCGATTAATGTTATTTTTAATGATACATTGCAATAAACTAGGCGTTAATTATAATGTTTCATTCTGGAAATTTCTTAAAAAGATATTAATTATTTATTTTATCTAAAAAGAGAGGGCGCGCTATGCTTGATTCGGTAGAGCACGCACTCGCGTTGGAAGTAAAAGCAGGGATGGGTTTAAAGCAAGTGTCGGCTCTTTTTTCAACAGATGTCGCTAGCGTCGAAATCAAAACAAGATGCTGAAGCTACATTTTGACTCAAAAGGCGGGACATAAAAGTATGCTTCGCGTTGATTGGCTCGTTTGTAAATTTGTCAATAACTTCAATTATAGTAATTGTTTCCAATATATTTTATATGGGATATATAATTTAGGTTGAAGTTCACTAAAGCAGAGTAAAAGTGGTCTAAATATAATACCCTATAATGGCTCTCTGGCGACGTTACTGTTTCGATATTTCGAATTTTAGCTTCCGTTACCATTAATAGATGGCTCCACGCTCTCCACGAAAGTCTTTTTTTCGAAGATTCGGATAGATTCATGGCCATCACTAATAACAGGGGCCTTTTCATAATACAGCTGGCGATGATAGAGCCGACAGTTGCTTTAAGGTATCCGTCAAAGTTCTTATTACATTTAGTAGTTCTGGGTGCTATTCTAAAACTATTTTATACAAAAAATATGGGTTTTAAATAAGTAAGCATACCTACGTAGTTTTATTTTTACATTTTAGACCGTCAGGCGGAGTAATACACCCGGTATATTTTTAGCCGTGATGCGGTGTACGCTTAAGCGGTTTTGAGTCCAAAATAGTTCCCATTGGAAACTGCCATCATTCCATGAGCCTGCGATGGTAAATGTTTAATTTTTACAACCTAAATTTTCAGTAACTCAACGGGTTTTTTGACTTCCGGTTTTGACGTCACGTTGCTCGTCAGTTGAGCAACGAAGTCATCGTATTTTTAGCAGGTTTTTCTTTAGCTCAACCACGGTTTATATATTACACAGGTTAAACGCTACTCAAATTTTAAAATCGCGTTCGCTGCGCCATCTCGGATAAAATTGTAAAATGATTGACCAAATTTATATATATATCCAATTAGTACAATTTCAATAAATTAGATGGCGCAGCGAGCACGATTTGGAAAACCGAGTTGCCAGTCAGCAGAATTTAAGCGGCCCCGTCCCGTAGTATGCGCCAAGCTACGGACCTGTGTAATATATATAAACCGTGGCTCAACGTTCACGTGACGTCGCAGCACGGAGTAAGGCTAGCTGCAGACGCCGCAACAGACGATAATTTTACAAAATTTAGAACAAGGCGCGTTAAAAGCGTTGAAAAAGATCCTACGTCACGTTAGCAACGGTCTCAACGAAAATAATTTTTCAGATACTTCGTTGAGAGTTACCGAACGCAGCCCGAGACAAACAGGTAAATCTCACACGACAAATGCAGACTAGTCTTTTATACGTTGTTTATCTGTCTAACGAGTTCTTTCAATGGTCAATTAAATTGTCGAAAATCTAATTTCAATGGGAATAAAACTTTTTTATATATATATATAAAAAAAGTTCAACTATATAAAATAGAAATACAATTATTTTCTTTTGGTGAAATTGAAAAAGGGGGCAATATAGTGAATGTCCGAAATTCTTGACCCGAGATAACTTGACCAGGAGAGGGGGAGGCGAGAGGTTACGTCCTCTCCAGAGGAGTCACTTCAAAGTAAAGTATATAAAATGTACCCAAAAGCAGAGTCCTGCCTATTGTATTCCCGAAGGACCCACGGAGGAGGGCTAGCTCCTAATGCCCTCCGCGAAATCCCTACTTTGCTGGAAACCCTGTACTTTTTTATTTTCCCGATATATTCTACTATCATATTAAGTCCCTCTCTCTCTCTCCCCTCACGGAGAATGAGGCCCCCACCCCCTGGCGGCAGTGAAACGAATTTATCGAAAAACATTTTCAAGGATTAATTCCAAAGTGCACTTTACTTTACTGACGAAAAAACTCCACTCTTTGTTAAAATATATATAAAGTAATATCGACAAATAATACCGCGAGGGAGAGCTGACTCTCCCGAGGATTTTGTAAAGGGAAAAAAGTTAGTTTACAATAAGTATTTTATGAATTATCAATTCGGAATCAAAGTGAAAGTTTTAAAACATCGAAAGAAAAATGGTTTAAAAGTTATTTTATTCTCTATAAAACAAATGGGAAATATATTTATGACAATTGTTTCGCTACCATTTTGTTTTGATTATTTCCGGTTGGCAATACGCGCATAAAAGAATCTTTAGATTGTGGTACCTAGGAGCAACAAACACAAGGAGAACGCAGCTAGCCTTTAAATACGCTAACGCAGTGTTGTGTACAAATTTCATTGGACGAGCCTTAACGCCGAATGTTTTACGGTAAGGGGAGAAGACAATTTCCGACGGCAGCAGGCGCTAAAGCGTCTAACCAATGAAAACTGTACGCAAGAAAATGCACGACTTTTGACGGGTTGCGTTCTCCTTGTGTGGGGTGCTGTGTTTGTTGCTCCTAGGACGTGGTACTCACTATCGAGCGACATTTGATTAAATTTGTCACGCTGCACTAAACGCTCCAGGTGGCCATGGAAGGAACCAACAATAATGTTGAATCCTATTTGAGTATATCAAATGAAAAACACCATGTGCCCTAGGAGGTGGCCGTCGACGGAAAGCTTTGAAAAACTACATGAACTAAATTGACATGTTGAAAAACATTTGCTTTTGCTTTACTTGACTAAGTTCCCCAGGCCTTTGCTGTCAACATGAAAATTAATCCTAAACGCTAGCTATCGCGCAGGCAACAATTGTACTATCAAAAGTCAAAATTTCAGCCAGAGATTCCAACAGTAGACCGGTTTCACCCTTTTGGGGCTCATCAGTACTGTGTAGGAACTCTGGCTATCCTCGGAAATCTGCCTATATCAGTAAAACTAATAAACAATGCTCACATATAGGGCACTCTGATTGTTTATTAACAATTGTACTTTTTCAATATAAAATAAGCGGAAAGTTTTATAAATATTATTAAAATAAAAAACGCAAATATGTAGAATAGTCCATAAGGAAAAAGGATAAAAAAGCTAAACCCTAAACAAATTTGAAGAAATTTTAAAACTTACAAATAGCTCGAACCAAATAGATCTTCGAGTGAAAAACTAAATAAAATGAAATAGCCAGAAATTCCAACTGTCCGGTAAATCTGGCTCGCGACTATTGACGGCTTTTAAAATTGGCCAAAAAAGCACGCAAAGAAGGCTGTAGTGTCGCGCGCTAAAACGTCATTTCAAAATCCGTCAATTTACACCAAAAAGAAAATCTAAGCCTAAACATTAAAAATTTCAAAACGCGTTGCTTAGCAACAGAAAGTCGGATTTGGGGAGAGTGGTGTATAATGTACATTGTTTATGGTTTAGCATTTTTATCCTTTTTCATTATGGACTATTCTACCTATTCGCGTTTTTTATCACTCTTTGCAATGCAGTCCATAGCCGTGGTTCCTTTTAACTTATTAAAATAATATGAAATATTATGCTACTTTTAAGAAATTTATATTGAACGCGAAAAATTACAGCTGATTTACTTTATTTTTATTGGCTGGCTAGAAACTACGACCTAAAGAGCTAAACCAATCACCATCGTGCTTGGTACTCTACGCTTCACTTTATTTTAACAGCTGATGAGATGATTCGAAGTAATCTTTTCTTTAAATTTTCAGTGTCTTAATGAGTATTTCATAAACTTTTGACGTATTATAATTACATTTTTACGTATAAGTAAATCTAATAGAATGGATACGTTACCTAAAAATAACACGTATTATATTAAAACCAAGGAAAATAAGAAAGAAGGAGAAGACAATGAGCCTTGGTCAATGCAATACTATTATCTGGATAGAGATGAAAACCAAGAAGTGAAATTGGGACGTTCTAAAGAGATGGATATCACATTGGATTATCCTTTGATATCAAATCACCATGCCACTTTAATTAGAAAACAAAATAAGTGGTTCATTTACGACAATGAGAGCCGGAATGGTGTTTTTCTGAACTCTTGTCGCATATTTCCAAGAAGACTCTATCCATTAATGAAAGAGGACATTTTTATATTAGGACATAATGTGGGTGGTCTTGCTTTTGTTTTTGATAGACACGAGTGTCAATTTGTGGAAAGCAACTTTGTGACTTTAAATAACCCTCCATTAAATGCAAATCAGTTGGCGTTGTTATATGAT
Source organism: Leiobunum rupestre (assembly GCF_980474605.1). NCBI lineage: Eukaryota > Metazoa > Arthropoda > Arachnida > Opiliones > Sclerosomatidae > Leiobunum > Leiobunum rupestre. The sequence continues at coordinate 97,191,210 of NC_143384.1, read as the reverse complement.
AAAGTTTTGAAACTAGAATCTGAAAAGCTATATCTAAATCGTGAGAATTCTCAACTTAAAAAAAATCTGGATAGTGTTGAACTAAAATTAAAGAAGCAGCGAAAATTAAACGAAGAATATAAAAAGAAAACTCAAGAAAGGAATGACCTAAAAAAGAGACTTTTAAAAGACATTGAGAAAAAAGAAACCTCAATTAATCAGTTGAAGATGGAAAATGCTAAACTTCAGGACCACATTGAAAAGTGCCAAGAAAAGCTATTTCAAATGAATGAGGAATTGAATGTTACTAAATCTAGACTACTAGATGAAAGCGTGGCTATACGATTACAAAATGGGGAAATGACGAGACAAGTTGAATCGTTAGAGGCCAAATTATCACTCGCATTAGTTAGCATCACGAACATTGAGCAGGAATATGTTTCAAAATTTGACGAGCACCGTATGACAGTGCAACAGGCTCAGCTAGAAGCATTTAAAGACATGCAATCTCATGTTAATAGGTTAATGGAAATGGAACTAAATTGCTCGATATGTCAAGATGTATTTATAGAACCATTAACTTTAGGCTGCGCCCACACTTTTTGTAAATATTGTATTTATGCTTGGAAGCAAACCAAGCAAGATTGCCCCATTTGCCGTCAAGAAATAAGAACTGAAACCAAAAATCTTCTTATTGAAAACTTTTTAGATAAAATTATAGTCTCGTATTTCCCAGGGGATGTCAAAAAGTCCAGAGATGCTTTAAAGCGGGATCGAGCGATACTTCTCAGAGTTAACGAGTTGGATTTGGACTAAATTAAATGGTTTTATTTAGAATGGCAAAATTCAATTAATATTGGAAAAAGGTATAAAAAGCTACGAAGGTCTGTAATAGTAATTTCCCCTTGGATATGTTTATTGTGATAAGTGCCTTAAGCGTGATATTATTTTCAAATCTTAAAAGTTTTTGTTTAATTACTAATTGAATGCTAAAATTTTGCGTAGTAAATTTATAAGCCATTTGTGCAAAATATGATTTTGCAATTAAAGGTAGTATATTCTAAATCAAAAAATCAAGAATTTATGTCGTGCTATGAAGTTGTTTTTAACGTAATTAGTTCCTGTCTGATGGTAAAAAATAGAATTGCATAATAAGTAAGATTAAATTATCTTTTTTTAAATAATAAAATAAATTAAAATTATTTCTTTTGTTGGTTTTAATACATATATAATAACAAATATGACATTTTAGCTTGTCCCTGAATTTTTTCTTTGAAAATCCATTATGTGAAAATTTAAAAGACCGTGGATTTCCTTATTGGTATTGGCCAGCGAAATTAAAATTTGGCCAAGCCATAATATTAAGGAAATGTATATTGATTTAATATCTTTTTGGTTATCAATTTGCCTAACTAATTTTGAATGAAATAACAGTGTGATCAGAAAGAGATGGTTTATGTGGGGGACCCACATATTTTAATTTTTTATAAAACATTTATTTAGTGAGCTTATCTACAAAGCCGCAAAGGCTGACTTATGCGTAGACATACAGAATCGCGGGATTAACAATGAACAGAATAAATATTTTTAAAAAAAGTAAAAAAAAAATTAATTAAATATATTTTTGGTATAGCAGACGAAAAAAAATATGAATAGACCCATTGAAGGACCAAAAGTAACATTTAAACCTCCAATTTGAAAAATACTTCCCCTAGACCCCTAGTGTATTTAATAATTATTTAAAAATATTATAATGCAACAATTCATTATTATTTGGCGAAAAAAACGTTATTTGTAAATTTTAAATTTTGCTACTCATTGTAAAAGTTATTTAATTCCCGGAACTTACGAAAGTCACTTCTACGTGGCGTTATTTCGATATGTTTTGCCTATATACTGTATATTATCTTGTATGTGTTCACTATTACACATTTTATTCTGTATCTCTTTCATACTAGCGTGATGGGCATTGCCTTTTGCTAGTTTCAATAAACTTTAGAACTTTAGAACTATTGTAAAACACTTCCCCTAATGTCATACTTACACTAGGATTTTACTTATGATAATACCATATGTAAAATGTAACAAAATAAACATAGACTAGTTAAATCAAAATTTAGGAACTATTTCTAAAAATTCAAGACACGGGATAGAGGCGCCTTCTGTCCGAATAAAAACCAACTAATATTAAGCATTCTGTTTAGTGGCGACATCTAACTATCAAAATGAGAAAACGAATCGTTAAACTACTAAATAATTTAAAACTAAAGTGAAAGGCGTACTTATAAAAATAATTATATTTGAACGAGAAACCCATTTTCAAGGTTAAATTAAAATTTTTAGCAAACTATTTACCGCGATATTCAAACCTAGTATTTATTTCAAAGAAAAATGCTCAACAAGCCTCCAGAGGTGGGCTTCTTTAAGAGCTTCGTACAAATGAGAGATATAGACTGTATACAATAGTAATAACAAATAGCAGACAATAAAGAACAAATGGAATACAAGGGCGATGAGACTAAGTGGAATAGGTACTGTTACGGATCATGCGTTTGGGAGCGCATAAATGTCGCGGTATGACGTCTGAAAGTGGAACGACTCGAGATAGAAATAATATCCCGGGGCAAAGAGTTCCAAACATCTATAACATTAGAAGTAAAATGATTCTGACGGGTGGAAGAGAGAACACGGGGTTTGTGAACTTTGAGAGAATGGCCGCGGGTGCGCGAGGAGTTAATGGTAAAGAAATCATTGAGGTTTAGTGTCAAGTTATTGTAAAAGAAATCATGGAGTAAACATAGATTATTAAGACGGTGGCGGAGGTGAACAGGGTCAATGTGTAATATAAGTAGGCGGGAGGGGGCTGGTAGGTTTACTAAGGAGTGGGGGAGTTTGGAGAATGCATTTGGCGCTTTTTGGAGAGCGAGGACGTCAGTTTTGAGATAGGGTTTCCAAACGGGAGAGCAAAAGTCAATGTGGGGGAGTATAAGGGAGTTATACAATGTTTGAATGAGTTTTCGGGAGCGGAAAAAGAGGTTACGGCGAATGATTCCCGTGGTGGAGCGAATTTTTTTTTGTTACTTTGTTAACATGAGTGGAAAACTTTAATTCAGGATCAACCACAACACCCAAATCACGTTCAGACAGCGTGGATTTGAGTGGGATGTTTTCTAAGGTGTACACATGATTTGGGATTCGCTTGCCTAAGTGTAAGACCGCACACTTGTCAGGGTTAAAGGATAGCCCTTTGGAGTTAGCCCACGCTACAACAGCATAGAGGTCAGACTGTAATAATACACAGTCGGAAAGGGTTTTAACACATTTGAACAATTTAGTATCATCAGCAAATAGAGCAAGGAATGCAGCGCAAACAGCGTTGGGTAATGAATTAATTAAAACATTAAACAATAATGGGACACCAGATTTAACGTCGGACCAATCAGAGGACTGTAGTGAAGAAGTGGGTAGAGTGGAGAAAGCACTCAGTTGATCAAAAACGAGATACTCGGAGAGCTTGGGAACTTGATTAGGGAAAGTAATGGGTCGGAAATTTTCCACACGAGCACGGGAGCCTTTTTTATGAATTGGGGTGATATTGCCTACTTTTCCAGGATTGGGGCAAAAAACAATTAGAGAACGAGGAGGAAATCAAAAAATATATGGGGAAAATGAGAAATTGGGCACAATTACGTAAAAGAACTGGATGAATACCATCCGAAACAGGAGGCTTGTTAGTTTTGAGTTTAAGTAATAGATTGGCAATATCGGCGGGTTCGCAATTAAATTTAGTGAGTGTGGTAGCACGGGGTAAAACGGGGGGGGGGGGGGAGGGAATATATACTTGAGGAGTAACTGCAGAAGATAATCATTAACTAATTTTATGAGGCATTTTACATGTTTAAAGGCTAGAGGAAATTAGATTACTTGGCGTATTATATTATTAAAACTAAAAAAAAAGTACTAGAGTAAATGGGGCCACCTAGGAGACAAAAATATTTTTGGGATGACATCAAAGATTAACAAATACATTTTCTTATTTTCCGGTCAAAACTCGGAAATATTTCATAAGCAAAAGCAGTACGGTTACCTCGGCAATTATCAGTTAAAGATTAGGAGCTTTGCCCCGTCTTTTTGCAGATATGGCAATAATAAGATTACAGACAATGAGAAATCTACCTGAACGCGTAAACTTCGAACAATTTACTAATTTTTAAACGGTCGATTTTGACTATTTTGGAAGATATTTGCATCGTTACTAGTCATCAAAAATACAAAATGCGGTTCACGTGGTCAGTTTTACTATCCGGTAAGTTTAATTAGCTAAAATCGTTAAGTTATTGTATGGTTTAAACGTTTGAAAATCTAAGGGCGGAATGTTAGGTGTGGTACTGTTTCTGAGATGACTCATGATCGTTTTTCTAACGTTCTATGGTGATACTATTTCTAATTAAATTTAATTTTGGTTTTAGCTCTGCTTTTGGCGTTTGGAGTTAAAGCGCAATTTGATTTTGGTTCTCACACCAGTGGTGAAAGATCAGGTAAGATTTTCAAAGAAACATTTTATAAATCCTCTCATTCTTAAGATCTTTATATGGATTATAATACTTTATATTACGCCAATAGTTAATTCTAATAAACAATATATTTAACGAGTTTATAATTGGGTTAAAATAAGTTTGATTAAAGATGGCGCGAGGGTCGCGAAACTAATATATCATCCTTTTAAAAAGCCCACAAACACGGCAGAAAAAAGTAGAAACTAAATAGAAAAATCGTCTGCTAACACGCGCTACGGCTAATTTTTAACGTAACTAGCGCCAATCCAAGCCCCCTTTTGAAAAGTGTTTCCCCTTCCATAAAAACTTGTTGAGGTTAACGGTAATAGTTAGTGTAGGGAGCTGTTGGCTCTATCGCGTGGCATGCAGGGCTTGCCACCACCCTCCTACGCATTGTAACCCGGCCACTTTAATTAAAGGCTTCAAAAGTCGCTTGATGACTTAGGCCTAATTTGGTGCCTTGCTGATATTCGTAAATCATCGCCAAGAAGTAATATTTCCAAAAGCCATGATCTGCAATATACTGTTTATATAGTGCCATCTAGGCCACACAAGGAGAACGCAACCCGTCAAAAGTCGTGCATTTTCTTGTGTACAATTTTCATTGGTTAGACGTTTTAGCGCTTGCTGCCGTCGGGAGGGGAAAAATTCGGAAATTACCCTCCCCATTTCCGTAAAACGCTCAGCGTAAAGGCTCGTCCAATGAAATTTGTACACAACACTGCGTTTGCGTGTTTAGAGGGGATATTGCGTTCTCCTTGTGTTTGTTTCTCCTAGGTGCCATAGTGCTTGTTGAAATCGAGGGGTAAGTCACTCTTGGATGACCTGTACACCGAGTCCCGCGTACTTAGTACTGTTAAAGGTACGGATTTTAAAGAGTTCACGAACTCTTATTAGCACAGTCAGAGGTACGACAGTGTACACCGAGTTCGCGGAGTGACCAACCCCTCGGTTGAAATAATCAGGGGCGTAGGAACTGGGAGGGGCAGGGGGGGCAATGCCCCTCCCTAGAATTTTGCTGGGAGGGGCAACTAATATTATTGCCCCCTCCAACATTTTGGTCAGTTGAAATCTTCAAAAGGCTCAAATTTTCATTTTAAAAGCAAATAAAGCTTATAGAACCTCAACTGTGTTTAAATTTCAGTCTTTTCCCGCCAATTTGCATAGTAGTAAAAAGTTCACATGCATTCGGAGAAGCTACACTCCATTAAAAATTCAAACCCATTCTCCAGACCCCATTTCGTTTCTCTTTGCCCCCTCCAACTTCTAGTACGTTCCTACGCCCCTGGAAATAATGGAAACTTTTCACTACGGTATGCAAAAAGTGTTTAGTTTTAACCAGGTAGCTTTTTCCACATAATAAGGCTTAGCAAAAACACGACGTTCTGTTTACAGGTCAAAAGTTTCCATTATTGCAAAATTGAAATATAAACACTAACTTGCTGGTCCTGGCTCTCGGAAATGTTAATTATGGGCGATTTCCTATATTTAAGCGCCTATTTCGTTGCTCCAACATAAACATGAAAGTTCATACTCGTTTTAACCAAACATAACTATCATACTAGATACAAATGATCTTTTACAACATTGTTATTTTAAGGTGAATTAAGTACCGCTGCTGTTGCTGGGGTCACGGTTGCTGTTCTGGCCGGAGTTGGAGCACTTTGCGTCACAATGTTCTTCTGCTACTACGTCTACACCAAGCAGAAACGGAGCATGGATGCTTCAAACGCCTTCGCTGTTCGAAAATATTAAACTCAATCATCCAGTTTTAAAGTTTTTTAAGATCATTTTAACCCTGTACGATAAAGTTCTTTTGTTAAATTTTTAATTAAAACCGAAATTACGTTCCGAACTATCATATTTTCACAAAAATATCTTAAAAATTCGCGTTTTGTTTCTTGTTCAACCTGACGCTTTATTGCGTATACTAGGCAGGATAAGCCAGCTCTAGAAAACGAGTATGGATAACAATGTGCACAATAAGACTACGTCTACAATCCAACACCTTTTTTAGAACATGATTAACTTGTCAATTTCTCATAATGGCGTACCATAAATGTTTAAACCCTGGGGTACCACAAAAGAGTAAGATATCTACTTGAAAATAAGAATACTAATTCGATTTTAATATCAAACGTCCAAAAATTAGTTTGTTCCACTTGAGAATTCTTAATTTTTTTATGCACCCCTAAAGTACGCTTTATCCCATGATTGTACGCGGGTTTAAATATATTCACATTTTGATTTATATTATGCAAATTAACTAACAATATTTAGTGGAGTATTATTTACTATTGTAAATGGTGTAACAATTAAATTACATGTAACATTTTAAAATAAAATAATTTTTACAAATAAAATAATGCAAAAATTTTATTCCATGTAAAAACGGTATATTCCCATTCGATCGAAATCCCATTCGACCGAATTCAATATGTTTCCGAAATATAGCCCAAAAGGCGGATTCGGTGCATTGGGACCTTTTGTTTTGTTTTTTACTTTTGCCCCGAGATATAGCAGGGTACGCAAAAAACGTTATACCTAAACAAAATTGCTACAAGTGTACTAACGGTAAGGTTAGGTTAGGTTAGGTTAGGTTAGGTTAGGTTAGGTTAGGTTAGGTTAGTCTCTCACTTCCCTAGGGTGGCGCGCTTTTATAAATATATTTATCCTTTGAACTTTTTATTTATATCAAGAATACAATAATTCGAACAATTTCATTTTTTAATGTGAATGGTTAAGTTTGTAGCAATTGCGTCGAGTAAGGCTAACGCGAATTCTTCATTCGATTTTTTCGGATTTTTTTGTTCTTCGTGATAGTTTTTAATTGCAAATCCGTATCTTTCGTTGAATTGCAAATATATATTTGCAAGTGGTTTTGGGGGTTTACCAACATCACGATCTAATTTTTGGCCATGAAATTCCACATGTAAATCACGAATTTCAGTGATAAATAAAAACAACGATGGTTTTACGTTGAATTTATTGTTTAACTTGTGGTGACTATCAACACTTATTTATATAAGAAGTAAACCTATTTAAAAAAAGTCTCATTAAAACGAAATTTTATGTACTATAAAAAATAATATAAACGTGCAAAATTGGGCTATAAACCGCACAATTGGGGTATTTTCCGAGGGGTAAGTCTTTCTTGGATGACCTGTACACCGAGTTCGCGTACTTAGTACTGTTAAAGGTACGGATTTTAAAGAGTTCACGAACTCTTATTAGCACAGTCAGATGTACGACAGTGTACACCGAGTTCGCGGAGTGACCAACCCCTCGGTATTTTCGATCGATTGGGACTCAATGTTAAATCGTTTTCGAACGAATGGGATTTCGGTCGAATGGGACCAAAGCTGTAAAAACTGAAAAAGGCCACCATGACAAAAATTAATAAAAATGTAACAGTAACCGATCTTAAAATTCATATTTATCTCTCTCGATCGGAGTGAGATGACGTCGGTGATAGTTCCGGGGCGAACTTTAACAGAAAACGTGTACAGGTAAATTGTAGAATGTGCATGGTGTACGCACAAAGGTACGTCTACAATCCTACAAGTTCCCCCTACACGTTTTCGGGTGGTGGCTTAACCTATTTATTATTATTTACTTGCATTCGCGCGCGCCATCTGCCTTAATATAATATTTTCGTTAATATCTATTTTAACAAAAACATTAAAATTAAAGAGTAGGAAATTTAATATTAACCAGGTAGCTTTTTTGACATATTAGGGCTTAGCAAAAACACAGTTCTGTTTACAGGTGAAAAGTTTCCATTGTTTCAACAAGCAATATATACACAGTAACTTGCAGGTCCTGGCTCACGGAAATATTCCTTCTTGGCAATTTCCTTGAAGATATTTTATTTAAGCGCGTATTACGTGATCAGCAACTCTACTCCGTGAAAGAATTTTCTCTCCGTGGTAAAAGTTGACGTAATGTGTGGTCGTATTACACAGGATGAAAAATTGGTGAATAAGTAGATAAGTCCATAATGAAAAGGGATAATAAAGCTAAACCCTAAACAAATTTGAAGAAATTTAAAAACTTACTAATAGCTCGTATTACCACTACCATAAGTAACTTTTATTAACGATTTTGTTTATTTAATCACGTTTAATTGAGATTAGAAGGTTTAAATCTGATTTAATCATAGTTAAATGATTCGATCTGATTTAATCTTTATTTAAATGATTAAATATGATTAAAAATATTAAATATGATAAAAAGATTAAATCCTGATTAAATATGATTAAAAAATTAAACCTGATTAAAAAGATTAGATCCTGATTAAAAAGATTAGATCCTGATTAAAAAGATTAGATCCTGATTATAATGATTATATCTCGGTTAAATCGTGATTAGATTGATTAAATCGTGATTAAATTTTTTAATCTTGATTACCCTGATTTAATCACGACTACCCTGATTTAATCATAAGACACACCCAAAATGGAAGTTACCTGCCCATCGACAATTTTATCACTTTCAAACTTAAAATTAACACTTATCGTCGCAAAATGATTCATCAGAACCTAAAACTGGCTTTTCGGAATAAGACTAACTTGTTTCTGAAGGTATTTATTTTTCAAATTTTAGATTTAGACGCGTTTCGTGTGGCATTGATCAACTCGAGCGTGGCTGCTCTACCAAGCAAGAGAATATTCGAGATGTAGAAATTTTGAAAATGAAGATGTCGCTACTGCCTTATCGTCGTACGTTAATTTTCTTATCTCCAGGACTACGCCGTTAACATGGGCTCCTATCGTAGACCTTTGCTTATGGGGACCTTATGATAGGCTTATGACTTAACTAATAGGAACAAGATATACAATAAGGAGTAAGAAAAAAAATAATAATACAAAATAACTAGGATGTCTCAACATTCTCGACAAAGACTTGAGCGGAGCGTGGGCGCTATACGATAATAGTGAATTACGGAGTTGTCGAAGAGTTGTATAACTTTAGTAATGTCGTATTTATGTTAATTGAACATTAATACCAAAAGAAAACTAAACGAATTTTATTAAGCTACAAACAGTTTATTAGTACAAATAGTACAATTACAACATTAGTAATTTAAGTCTTTCTAGTTCTTTTTTTGCGGAAAAACAAGCAGTTTATTAGTCCAATCTTTTTTATAATTTATAATAAGTCCACTCTTTATTTTTCGCTCCCCCCTCTCTTTTCTTGCCCCCCCCCTCTCGCGGCGAAGGTCTCCCTCTCTTCCGGACATTACCGCGAATTTCCCTCTCTGTTCTCCGTCTCGTTCAGAGTCCCTTTCTCCTCTCCCCCAAGTGCGACACACACACATACCCACACACATACACACACAGCCAACTTTCCCATTGAAGTCACCACAGTGAGAGCTCCACTCACTCGCTTCGCTCGTTCGCTCCGCTCAATTATACATACCGTACAAAGAGTCAAGAACATTTAAGGGGTTAGACGTTGAAGAGGAGGGGTCCAAGGACCGAACCCTGGGGAACACCCCTACCAATATCACCCCAGCCGGACGCCACACCATTGAGCACCAAAAGGCTTTAGGGTTGGCATTGATATTTTTGGCCAAGGTATTTTCAAATTGGCGCCACTGGTTACGACCATTGAGTTGGGAATATTAATCTAGAGGTCCAATCAAAACGTCGGATTTCAGTATTTCGCGAAACAAGTTTTTAAAAATAAGAATACTGTCGTCTACTCCCATCGGCGTCCCAAATGACGAGAAAACGATATCATTCTACCCGTGGCGCCGTCTATCTCTCAATGGTTCGTTCAAATAAGACGCGTTTTCAAGCAAAAAGATTTTTTTCTTCAAAATAATGGATGGCGCCACGGGTCATATGATAACGTTTGCTCGTCATTTTAGAGCAGACGGCACATTCGTATTTTTCAAAAACTTGTTTCGCGGGGAGGAGATTTGATTGTATCTCTAGATTAATATTCCCAACTCAATGGTTACGACAGTGGGAAGTGTGGGCATTGCGTGCTTTTCGATACCATTCGTGCGCCGATGCTGGGAAGCAGATCGATTTTTATTTATCAGGAAATGAGACCAGGCATTGTTTTTAAAGACCGACAGCGAATCGTACGTATATTTGGTTTCGGCATTTTCGCGTGGGAATAAAGAGATCAATACCCGTTTGAATTGTACGCGGGACAAATGACCAGGCATCGGAGATGCTGGGAGACCCAAGGAGCGGAGACCAGTCAATGCCGGAGAGGTAGTCATTAAAGGAGATATAACCACCTTTGAAAAAATTTGGCCTAGGAATAAACTGGGGAGTGGCCCCTAAATTTGGACTTTGAAGAGAATGGTGGAATGGTCGCTGCGCCTCAGGGCTGCCTGCGCCTCAGGGCTGCCTGCATCTAAGGGTCAGACCCTAAATATTGGTCGGAAGTAAGGACTAGGTCCAGCACATTATCATGTTGGTGGAGGCCACCATATCTGGTGTGGTGGGGCTGTCAATAATTTCAAATAGTTCATTGTCCTTTACACATTCTATAAACGGTTTAGTAGAGTGACAGGTCATTAGAGTGGTCCCGTCAATACGGGGGTGCCAAAAATTGCACCTACAAATAGTGACGGTCACACTCCTCTAATTTTGAGCAAAATTGAGCTGTTAAATAAATTTTTAAAAGAGCGCAAAATGAGGGGAGCGATAATATTACCACTAAAACAACAAGAGAGGAGGAAAATTTTTATCGCTCAAAAAAGAGCGAAAGGTTTTCCGCTCAAAATTTCACGAGCGCGAGTGGATATCTTGAGAGCGAGCGCGAGCGGTTCTTTAACCAAAGTGCCCATCACTGCTCCCAAAAATTTCAAGTCCTTATAAGCTACTGTGTGATAACACAGGATACACGAGAACAGTCACTTTTTTGGGCAACCCACCAAATATTTGCCTTCCATCCGCCACTGATGTTCAAACTTAGCAAATCGTAGTCAATACCCAACAGCGTTTACCCACTTCCTGCCAGATCTCTAAAACAAATTTAGCTCCATAGCTACCATGGTAACCAACTATCGATAGCGCACTACAGCAACCTATGGGGCCTGAATTCTCGGAGGTCTCTTGCCGGAAGTGGGTAATCGCTCTGTTACAAAACCGAAAATCATTTAAACTTAGTTTTGGCGCCCACAACTGATCATGACGAGATGCGTTCTTGGTCCCTTAAAATCTTTGGGAAATAAGCTATTGCCATAATTGCTTGCACCTGAAGCCGCCACTGTTGGTCACGATATTTATATTTTCATTGGGGAAATAGGCTATCTGCCATTAATAAATTATCGTCAGTAGAGTAGGAAGTGTCATATTTATTTTATGATACTTTAAGTCGCCGACTCCGTAATCCAGAAATTTAGAAGTCTTTGTGGGTTACATTTTTCAGATTCCACCAATCAGATAACTTTTGGAAAAAGTATGTTTTAGTTTATGATCTTAAATTCTAAAAATAAAACCCCTCGACAGAAAAATGTAAAGAGATATAATTTGCTGTTGTTCAGGGGCGATATTACACTTAGGGCCCCTATTTCTCCAACTCGAGGGTCCCAAAATAATACGCAGGGGCGGCTCAAGGGCCGGGCAACCCGGGCAACTGCCCAGGGCGCCGGTTTGAGAGGGGCGCGAAATTGAATTGTGCGCCTTTTTGGTTTACCAAGAATTGGATTTGTTTATAAAAATTTTAATGAAAGCATAACATAATTTGAAAAATCTTTAGCTAATTAGAAATACAAATCGATTTCCCAACCAAAATGTCCAACATCGTCGATGAACGTTTTTTTGCGACTATATATTTTACAATATCAAATAAACCATAAAATTACGGTGAATATAGTTCTGACGGATGAAGCATTATCCTGGTATTTTCATTATAAACCAGGGTATATAATATTAAGAAGAATAAGTAGTTGGGCGATACTACAAGAATAGAAGTGTGCCAGAATTTTAAGCCCGGTGTACCTAGCAACAGGGGCCATACCACCGGGGGCCTATCATCATAGTGCTCTACGCCAGCGTCCCCAAGACCGGACAGGTGACAAATCCAGCATGGGTAGTAGTACCCTACTACTGATGGTTGCGCCTTTGACGCAAACCACTCATACCAGCAAAAGGTGCAGCAATGGGTGGACCAATTCTCACTTCGCACACAGCGGTGGGATTAAGAGTGGATGCTATAGCAACTCCAGCCGACACCCTACCTACGTAGGTAAAGAGTCATACCCTTTGGAGAGAGCTCCTAAAGTGGAACGATGGGAACACAGCGGTCCACATAGCCCGGCACAGCTGGCACCGTAGATCCCGGTGTGCTCCAAAAAGCCGGGAAACAGGACCCCCGTGCCCTCATACGGAGGCCCTCCACCCCACAGCAGGCTACCCAATCCGCCGAGGTGGCCAGTTTGCACGGACCCTCTCCGTTAGCCTGAGCCGAAGCTCAGTTTCCAGCCCAAACCTGACCGAAGTCGGAGGTGGAGGTAGGACCATTTGATCAGAGCTAACATTTCCCAGTGCGCCACCACCCTTATGGGATACAAGAGCCGGACCCCAACTACCCGGTAAAGTCACCAGTTATTGCACACCCATTTAGGGCCACAAGAATAGAAGGAAGAACAAAGTAATAAAGTACTTCAATGTACTTGCTTGCTATTTCATTGTCGTTTACCCAGCTTTATGATAAATAAACTAGCCATCTTCAAGAATTCTATTTGTTTCTCAGGCTATTATGAACCTGCATTTAATATTCTAAAATGCATTTAAATCATTTTCGATGGCTAGTTCCAAAGCAGTCTATCGGTACGATCTGTCGTGTGTCCGTGGTTACAGTTAGTCTCTTCTATTTAACGAGCACGCGCAGAAAGCCATTTATTAGTTTCAGTTAAATAGATATTAATTAGAGTCACGTTGAATTGAATTAAGGTGTCCGAGAAAAAGAAGCATTCTGGTTCATTATACCAGAAAGAAGGTATTAAATATGTTTACACAAAGTATTTAGAAAGCGATTATAGGGATTATTTATTGTTATGAAAACGGTAAATTTAGAACATGGACATGGTAATGTTTTTACGGGGGGGGGAGGGTAGTTTTATTTAGTCTCAAAATAAGAGGGGCGCCAAAAATCCCCCTTGCCCGGGTGAGAAAAATGTCTTGAGCCGGCCCTGATAATACGGTGCCTAGGGGCCTTACGTTTCCATTATTTCAACAGGCACCAAATAAACAGTAATTTACAGGTCCTGGCTCTCGGATATATTACCTCTTGGCGATTTCCTTGAATATTTTTTTTATTGAAGGGTCTATTGGTTGAGTAGGCTTAAGCCTAGGGACCCGGAACTTTCAAAAAGGTAAGAGGCGCAAGACGAGGCTATAGGGAGCAAGGCCAGAGGAGCCCTAATAAAGCTCAAGCCTAGGGTCCGGGTCAGTGTGAGAAGTAAGGCACTATAACAGGCCAGTGTGTCAGAATTTATAGCCCGGTGTACCTAGTAACAAAGACCATATCACCGGAGGCCTATCATCATAGTGCCCTTCGCCAGCGTCCCCAAGCCCGGACAGGTGACAAATCCAGCATGGGTAGCAGAATCCTACTACTGATGGTCGCACCTTAGACGCAAGCCACTCAACCCAGCAGAAGGTGCAGCAATGGGTGGACCAATCCCCACTTCACACACAGCAGTGGGATTAAGAATGGATGCTATAGCAACGCCAGCCAACACCCTACCTACGTAGGTAAGGAGTAAAACCCTTTGGAGAGAGCTCCTAAAGGGGAACGACGAGCACACAGCAGTCCAAGTAACCCGGCACAGCTGGCACTGGAGATCCCGGTGGGCCCCAAAAGGCCGGGAAACAGGACCGCCGTGCCCGCATATGGAGGCTCGCCGCCCCACAGCAGGCTACCCAATCCGCCGAGGCGGCCAGTTTGCCTGGACCCTCTCCGTTAGCCTGAACCGAAGCTCAGTATCCAGCCCAAACCTGGCCGAAGTCGGAGGTGGAGATAGGACCATTTGATCAGAGCTAACATCTCCCAGTGCGCCACCGCGATTATGGGTTACAAGAGCCGGACCCCGACTCCCCGGTAAAGCCACCAGTTATTGCACACTCTAATCCATTTAGGGCCACTATCACAGGCAAATCACCAGTTTAAAAATTAGCTGGGCCAGTTTAAAAATTAAATTCAAAGTTTTTTCCCTTCAAGATTTTAGTTCATTAAAAAATATTATATTAATCCCTAAAATTGTTTGTTCTTTGCTTCTATGCTGTGTGCTTGGCCTTGTGTCAGTTTTGTGTATGGGTGGGTGACTGGGTGTCGTGAGTCTGTCTACTCTACACTCTACACACAGTATAGAAGAAGCGAATTTAGCAGTTAGCAAAAAGAAATATAAACAGTCTCTCTCAGTAGGCTTGATCGGGTCGGGTCTATAGCACATATTTTCAAGAATAGATAATTTGACCATAAATTATGAAAGTCTGATTTTGAAAGTTAAAAATGGGAAGTGGCCTGTGGCCTGTTTTTTAATTAAACTACCTAGGCTATAAAGCTGGCCACAGGTCCAGTTTAAAAAAATTACTTATTTTTCAGCCTGGTCCGGGTAGTTAATAATCCGCCAGATGTTCATCCGCATGTAGTGGTTGAATATGCACCAATAATAATTTAATTAAATTTTATAATTTGGAAAGAAAATTTGATAACCCAATTTAACGTCTAGATAACAAGTCGGCCCAGCCCGTTATATTAGTTCCACATCGGTGTATTCGGGTGGGCAAACCCATACACCCTTAGTAGACACAGGTAGGCAAACTAATACAAAAACTGTTGAGGCTACGTGATTTCTTATCGTTTGATGTATAAATTGCCATCCTAAGTTAAAGAGTGCATGCCGCCCACCCCCAGGATACGCGGGTGTGCAAAAAAAAATACAAAAGCTGTTGGGGCCATGTGATTTCCTATCGTTAGATATATAAAATACCATCCTAAGTTGAAAGATTAAAACTTGGGCGTCACCCACCCTCAGGATACGCGGGTGGGCAAAGCAATACAAAAGCTGTTGAGCCCATGTGATTTCCTATTGTTTGATATATAATATACCATCCTATGTTAAAGAGTGGACACCGCCCACCCTCAGGCCCTAAGTTCAACTGCTTTGGATTTTTTGGTCTCACTCTTTCACGTAGACGATTCCAATCTTTTACTTTTATCAAAATGTATTTACTTATACTCAGGGAGAATGAATACGTCGAGATTATTTTTAGCGTTTCTCCAATTCCACCCGTTGGGGCCCCTGGTATGCTCCTCCGCTTTAATAAAATCAAATAATACTGCGATCTCATTGGTTCTTAAAAATTACGTTTTTCGACGCGGTTAACGCTGCTGCGAGGACGCAAAACCTAAGACCGCCTCTTTTTTCCTCCCCCCTCTCCCCCCCTTAGCGTGACGTGGTTAGGGCCTCAACGTGTCCGTCGATAGTCTCGACATATTCATTCTCCCTGAGTATAAATAAATACATTCTTACTTTTATTGTTCTATCGAATGATATCAACTTTTTTCCGGTCACTCTCCCTTTAAGGGGGTTGGTTGGAGGGGGCGGAAATGAACGGCACTGTGTGCGTGTCAAAGAGTTCTATGGAATGAGACCAACTTGTTTTTTTCGGTCACACTCCCTTTAAGGGGGTTGGTCGGAGGGGGCGGAAATTAACGGCACTACGTGCGCGTCGAACAGTTCTATCGAATGAGAACAACTTGTTTTTGCGGTCACTCTCCCTTTAAGAGTGTTAGTCGGAGGGGGCGGAAAAAAGAGTTCTATCGAATGAGACCATTGAGTTGGGAATATTAATCTAGAGGTCCAATCAAAACGTCGCATTTCAGTATTTCGCGAAACAAGTTATTAAAAAATAAGAATACTGTCGTCTGCTCCCATCGGCGTCCCAAATGACGAGAAAACGATATCATTCTACCCGTGGCGCCGTCTATCTCTCAATGGTTCGTTCAAATAAGAAGCGTTTTCCGGCAAAAAGATTTTTTTTCCAAAAATAATGGATTTATTTTAGAGGAGACGACACATTCGTAATTTTCAAAAACTTGTTTCGCGGGGAGCAGATTTGATTGGATCTCTAGATTAATATTCCCAACTCAATGAATGAGACCAAACCACCCACCCTCAGGAGGCCCGGTTTAATTCAAACTTCCCGCCAAACTAACTTCTCGATGAAATATTCAAACAAAAAAACGCGCCAAAACTTTCGGACAAAAGTGACATCTCTGGACCAACTATACAAACTATTAAAGTGTTCAAGGCTAAAAGCTCAAGAGAGGCAGACTTGTAAATAGTGTATATTTTTAAGAGAGTATACTGGACCCGGACCCCTTCGCCGATTTATTTTTTCGACGAGTCCAGGACTCTTCCCTCTTTCTTCGCCCCCCCCCCTTGTTTACATTTATATGTTCTTTAATCTATCTTTATTCCTCCATATTATATTCGAAAATAAATGGCACCTAACCAGGCAAAGCCTATAAAATTTTCATGATAATTATAAAAGAGACAGTCAGTAATCGAACTACAGCATCGAAGTTTACATATTTTCATATATAATCGTGATCGGGTAAATTAAAATGCTCGTAAATATTATCACAATTAATTTCACCATTAAAGTCTTCATTCCAAACCCATAGAGCTTAATTTTCTTTCTACCTTTATTCATTTTAATAAAGCAAAATTTTGGTCTTCAATGGCACTGTTACAATTACTGTGCCTAATGGAATACAGAGCAAGACTATTAATTATGGACTAATAATTTCCATACCCAGCGTTACGCTGTGCAGGGCCCTAGGCAGAAAGATATGAAATAGGGGCCCAAAAATAGTTTTACATTGAAAGCGGGGCCCCCGGAAAGCACCGTGAAGCGTGGGGCCCTATGCAGTCGCCTCGCTCGCCTTGCCCTAAGACCGGCCCTGTGACTATACTTCGGTAGTCTTAGACTAACGAAGTATGGAAATTATTCCCCACATGGGCCACACCTGTTTAAGTTAAAAGAGGTTTTTCCCTGGTAGGCCCAAGTTTTCAAAATTTGCATTGGTCATTGTCAATTTCTATAGGCCTCCCAGACAAGTAGATAGGGGAGCCCTAGCTCCGTGGGGAGTCCGACTAATATTCGGATTCTCGGAGAGCTGAAATAGTGGCGGTCAATATACACTATACAAATGCCTCAAAGATAAAATAATTCAACTTTTTATTTAATTCTCGAAATTTTCCCTCTTTTTACACTGCTAACGATATAATTTAAGGGAGTCCCGTGGACTCTTTACCCCCTTCTAAAGAAATTTTTTTAGGAGTCCCGTGATTTTTTTCATGGGGTTTTGACGCGTGGACTGCCACTATTTACAAGTCTGAAGCAAGGTTTGCGAAGAGGACCGCGTGATTAAGGCGGCCAGAAATCCCGGTGTCATCAAAATTAAAAAATATTTTTCGCAGCTCCATCTACCGTGTCGTAACTTTCCACGACAAGTCAGCCTTGAGGCTTCCCCGATGGAAGGACTCTCTCCTGGCCAGACTGAACTGTGATCGTTTACCTACCAATGAAAGACTATTCCTTATCAACTTAAAACAGTCGAATGCTTGTACTAGTTGTAACACTCAGGAGGTCCAGACAGTGGAGCATATTCTGTTCTCCTGTGTTCGTGGTAAACCAGTTAGGCCGAGACTTTTTCATGCCCTAAACACAGGCAGATATGATACAAATCTACAAGGGGTGAAAACCGCGGTCCAAAACGGAGACATGGCAATCATTTCTGATATCTGTGCCATTTTCCGCGCGGCCAGTATTTTTTAAAGCGCAAGTAGAATACAAAGCAGACATAAATAGTCTTTTTTTTTAAAAAACACAACGGAAAAAAAAAGGAAAAAAGAAAACAGTAGAAAGGACTGCCCAAGGTGGTTTCATTCGCGGTTCGGAATGAACGAATTCTTTGAAGAGAGCAGACGCCTCTTATAACTGACGTCACCCGGAGGAAAAAGTTTGGCGGTAGATTCAGCATCGAGTAACAAACGAAACGTAAAACTAAGCATTTTTAATTTACAACTTTTGTTTTTCAAAGGTACAAAGTATATTTCAACAATAGGAACATATATATAGGAACAAATATTGTTTGTATTGAGTAATTAACTTAAAATAAACAAAAAATTGACCTTGAACTTAACCTTATGTAGTTACTTTAAAGAAATAAATAAAAACCCCTATTAGTGTATTTTCTCTAATAACCTTGAGGACTGCCAACTTTTATCTTTCTGTATATATATTTTTTCTTTTTCTTTTGTTTTTGAGTATCTGTATCTGGGTGTGTATGGTGCGAAGACCTAGTTGTCATGTGCACCAAAATAAAGTTTATTATTTTTGAAAAAAAAAACACACTTACGACATTCCGTCCATAGCAATAGTAGCTGAAAACTATTCGTGAGTTCTGAACCGTTCAACCAGTCCCCATGCGCACTATTCGGCAAAAAAATTTCTAGAACTACCCAAATGCAAACTATTCGCAGACAAGAACCTCTTGTTGAACCGTTCGGAACCGTTCTAAATGGTACCTGCTCAAGAGCAAGTACTGGCCGGAACTCAAGGTTGAAATCTCTAAAATTCGTCTGCACATCGGGCTGCGTACGTCAAATCGTACGAATCACAACTATTCGTACAAAAGTTCTGAACTATCCAGAACTTTTGCGTGACGTCACAGCTTAGTCCTAAGCCGTTCTCTTAACGGTTCAGAACTCACGAATAGTTTTCAGCTATTGTCACATCGAATATTATATTCGATGTGAAACTAAAAACTAGAAATTAATATTTTAAATACGTTATAACATTGAAAATTATAGTGCCTTAAAAGCGGTACTTGTCATCAGTTATATAAATCCATGGTAGTAATCTTTTATTCGATTTTAATAAAGGTTATTAGAGATTGAAAATAATATATAATCAAATTATGTACATACACTTTATTCAACAACAAATTTTTGCATTATGTCATAAAACTAGATACAAAATATTATTCTGTATACAAATATAAAGAAGAAACAAGCCCTGTAGACTCCGTTTGGCAACTAATCGATTTACTGTTTGGTTCCAAATTAGGAAGGCACGTTGGATCAGGTTTATTGTTGATAATCGCTTTAAGAAAATTGGCGTAATAATCAACTGAATCTGTTTCATATTCATCAAGCTCATTGAAAAACAAACTAATTGAATGTTCTCCTAAAGGTGCAACAAAAACTTCTGGAAGATCCTCGGTTGGAGGTTCTGATTCAACCATATAATCCTTCATTAACTGTGCCATTGTCATAACTGAAATATTTGATACTTCATTTTGTTTACTTTTACACATTTTTTCTTCTTCCAAAAGTTTATTCGGAGTTGACGATCCAAAATTATCACTGGTTTGGGATTGAAATCCATTATTCAATCTATTAATTTTCACTTTTAGCAACTGCTGAATTTGAATACACCATATGTAACTATCTAAATCTGCTTTTGTAACCATATAATACAACAATTCTTCATTACAAATTTTTGTGTGAAAAACTTCAAAGTGAGAGTGTAGAAAATTTAACAAAGCTATTTTAGTAGACAAACGTTTCTTAATTTCTTTCTTGGCATTGTGAGCTATTGCGTGGCTTATTTTCTCTATGGTAGCTCCATTTCCAAAATCCACATAATTATTATTTCCAAAAAATTTAAGGCACTCTATTTCAAGTTTATCAACATTACGTTTCGTTAAATCTAGGGACATAGGGTTTTTTGCAGTTTCTTTTAAACTTTGAGTTGCTGAGTTTTTTGCCATTTCTTTTAAACTGTTAGCTGCCGATTTTTTAGCTGTTTGCTTTAAACAAGGGGCTGGTTGGTTTAATTGAACCAAATATTGAGATATTATATCATCAGCAGCCAATTCGTACCCTTTTAACGCAGAATTTTTCTTCTTAAGAACTGGAATAAAAACAGTTACATGGGCAAGGAAAAACTTCCTAAAAGGAGTACATCCGTACTTTTGTTTAATTTTAAGACTTAAATCTTCTGGAAAACTGCTAACAATAAACCTGTTAAACTCAACAACCGAAATTGATCGATTTTTATTACCAACAATGATTTTTCTAAACCTATCAACTGCGAATTCCACACAATCTTTTTCAGGATAATTAAGTGAACCTTCAGCAATATTACCTTTAATTGTGGTAGCAGTGGGGGATAATAAACATTTTGCAACTGGAATTTTTAAACTCTCAATATATCCTTTGAGATCAACTGAAGGAACTATGGCAACGTGATTGACTTCATTTATCTTTTTAAACATAAATATACTTGGATGATTAGTGACAAGTTTTCTTTCACCCCCAAAACCATAAATATTATGCAACAGTTTCAGGCCTTTCTTAATTTCAGTGTTAATTTCATTCAATTTCACAAATTCTTCACCCGTCTCGGATAACTTTTTTTTAAAAAAGTTATAGAAAATTACAATAAGTTTCCTATCAGCATCATGTACAAGTTGGGCTAATTCTTTTAAATCATTTTGTAAAGGTCGAATTTCTAAAACTACTTTACCAAGCTGTTTTATACAGTCCTCTAAGTATTTTTTAGTGGGAACCAAGATGTAAACACGAGATGATATTTCAAGTAAAGGAAATAAACATGGATACGTCAATAACACATGTTTAACAGCAAGTTTCAACTGTATATTATGCTGGGAACGCAAAAAAGACAGCACATCTTCTGATGCATTACTTATGAAGTAAGACAAAGCCACATCAAATAATACAAACTTATTACTTCTACCATAACAAGCGTGTTTACCAAACTCAGTCAGGCACAGTTTATTTCCATCCAATATGGATAGTTTTCTCATAGCCTCAGCCATTTCACAGCCAGAGAGTTAAGGATCAAAACCAAAAGTAAACTGTTTTTAAAAATATGTTCAGAGATAAATAAATGTCTTGATGTTGAGATAACAATGTAACTTGAAATCTTGAATTCACAAAACATACCAAGGCTTATTAATAAACCTAAATTCACGGAGCTTTAAAAATAAATAATAATACATTTCATAGGTCCAGACTAGGAGGATTCAAGCTAACCGTGTTTTCATATTCCTAGGTCGTTTGCAGCGTTGACAACTGTACATTTCGATAATATTACCTTTCGATTTTCTCCGTACTATAATTTCAATCGCGTACTATAAAATACGCTTTTGGAAGTTTTTGCGATAATTTTACTATATTTCCGATATTTTTGCGATCATTAAAGAAATTTTTGAAAGTTCCTTTCGGTTAAAACACGGCCAACTTCGATCACGCGTACAGCGCGGTACCCGCGATTAAAGTTGGCCGTGGTTAAAAACGCCGTTTCCAGTAGGCTAAAAATTGAAATATTATACTCCTTGGAGTGTTTTGTTTTTACTTTCTTAGACTCGCAAATAATTTCCGAGGCCATTGAGTTGGGAATATTAATCTAGAGATCCAATCAAATCTGCTCCCCGCGAAACAAGTTTTTGAAAATTACGAATGTGTCGTCTGCTCTAAAATGACGAGAAAACGTTATCATAAGACCCGTGGCGCCATCCATTATTTTTGAAAAACAAAATCTTTTTGCCGGAAAACGCGTCTTATTTGAACGAACCATCGAGAGATAGACGGCGCCACGGGTAAAATGATAACGTTTTCTCGTCATTTGGAAGCAGACGACGGTATGCTTATTTTTAAAAACTTGTTTCGCGAAATACTGAAATCCGACGTTTCGATTGGACCTCTAGATTAATATCATAGAAATCTCATAGGTAACTAGAATGCTGCCGCCTACGGCGGAGCTTGACGCCAGTTCGCCTTGAACCTTCAGCCAATGAGAGGCCGTAGAGTGGTTCCGCCAAGGAGGATAATAATCCTCCTTGGTTCCGTTACTATAGCGGGAGATAGGTGACGTCATTCTCTCCGGTGACATTAAATTCTTGGCAGAACCGCTCTTTGAGCTCTGATTGGCTGAGATCTGGCGTCGTCTGCCACGGCGTTTGGGCCATTTGCCAGTTACACGGCAGCATTCTAGTTACCTATGAGATTTCTATGATTAATATTCCCAACTCAATGTCCGAGGCTGTTGTAGGAACCATAGATAAAATAACTTCGTATATAGATAGGAAACTTCAATGGAGCAAACTGACTCTCACGAGATTGCCCTGACATCTAGTGACTGCGCCAGTTGGCTGTGTTCTCAAGAGCGTAGAACGTATTGAGAAATTTGAGGTCGGAGGTTTGGGAATAAACGTATTTTGCAAGGTAAATGTCTTCAAATATACCAGAAATAGCGTTTAAAACAAACTTGAAATCTTTACTGAATGCTATATCTTTAGTGCTATTTTTTAAATTTGCTCTCAGTTCAAGAAAAAGTACTTTTAATACATATAGCTCGCTTAAGCCTTTGCAATTGGGACTGCGTTACACCAAGGTTCTAGTACGGACTTCGAGTAGTGTGAACTTCACCAAATAATTTTATTCGGGTGCCGCCACCATATGTCGGCCAAAATTCTGGCGTCACTTCTACAACATGAAGTTTCCTATCTATATACGAAGTTATTTTATCTATGGTAGGAACGAAATAGGCCATGGAACTTGGAAGTGGGTACCTATGAGATTTCTATGGTAGACACTGGATATGCTATATCGGTCAACTATGATCAAGTGCTACCACGGTATCGCGAGTAATCAAAGTTGGCCGTACTTGTGTACTTGAAGGCTGGCCAGTTATTAACTTCAAAATCAGCAATGGTAAAAAGACTTACTGAGTATATTCAAGACCTAGAGGAAGAATTGTTAGCGCCAGAGGCCTTACATAATGGTGCGCTCCTCAATGAACCAGCGAAGTCCCTCAATCACATTGCCCCCGAACAGCTGGATACACAGTTTGTCAAGTCTGAACTTGAATTGGTCTTAAAAAAACTCCAGAAAGGCAAGGCAGCGGGTACCGATGGCCTCTACTCAGAATTTTTAACAGCACTAGGCCCATGTGCCAGGGATGTCCTCTTGTACATATTTAACGATGTCCAACTTAGCAGCAGTATTCCTCCTGAGTGGGCAGAATCAAGGGTCTCCCTTATTCATAAAGGAAAAGGGAAAAAAAAAGAGGATTTTAATTCATATAGACCAATTGCAGTTACTTCTATAGTATATAAGCTTTACGCTATGTTCTGGAAAGAGAGAGTAAGTGGCTACTTGGAATTGAATGGTCTACTCAGTGAGGCTCAATATGGCTTTAGGCAAGGGCGCAGAATAGCTGATAACATCCAAGGCACATCTTTATCTTAACCCAACTAGTAGAGCTGTACAGGGCGAAAAACGAAATACTATATACAGCCTTTTTAGACCTTAAAAAAGCATATGAAAGTGTATGCCATGAGAAACTATGGCAAACTCTTCTGGGCTTTGGATTTAGTGCTGACACTGTTTGCCAGTTTAAGAAGCTTTATACTGCCAGTTCGTATGTGTATACAGCCCAAGGGATTAAAACTGACCCTATATCCAGCCGTATTGGCCTACGTCAGGGATGCCCGTTGTCGCCAGTTTTCTTCATAGCATATATTAAAAGCCTAGCTAATGAGTTGTTCGCCTCTGGGAAAGGAGCAGATGTACGTGAGACTAGTCACAGAGTGGGAGAAATTATATATATCCCGTGTTTATTCTTTGCGGATGACATTCTGCTACTTGCTAAATCACCTTCTGACTTACAAAGTCTGCTTGACCAGTGTTCCAAGTTCGCCAGAGACAGAGGCCTCCGGTTTAGTGCTGAAAAATCAAAAGTACTCCTCTTTGGTCGACAAGGTGAACCGCCCTGTATCGATTACCAGTTTGTGCTGCAGGGGGCTGATATTGAAATTGTGGGGAGAAATGGGTTGGAGTAGTATGGAAGACCGAGAGGCGGCTAGCAAAATCAAGTACCTTGGTCGCCTCCTGCTGATGCCACACTCTATGCTACCAAGTATTGTCTTCAGGTATCTGAGACACGAAGGTCTTCAAACCAGTCTTTTTAAAAGAATAGATCAACTGGACCATATCTATGGTAAGGCGTCTAAGCGCACCACTGCACGAAATGAGAGCCAGTGGGCTGCCATTGTGGCTTCCGAGGTTACTGATGCAGCTCAAAATCTTTGGCGTAATGCTGTCGATTCTAAGGAAAGCTTGACACTACAAAGTCAAACCTAAACCTCAGGCTGAAAACTTCTATGACGGTTCGTGGCCCAGCGGCTTGCTTTTTGATGCAAGGTCAGGGGCTCTGCTAACGGGTGAGCGCCAGCAGCGGCTTTTTGGTACTTCCCCCATGTGTAAGGTTTGTGGCTCACCAATGGAAAACCTTCACCATGTTTTGTTACACTGTCCGGCTCTTGAGGCTGATGAGGAAGTGTTTATGTGGAGAGTAAGCACCCCCAAAACAGATTTATGCGAAATCCTGGGATTCTCTGGAAACTACGATGACCTCTACATTGTTCAACACATCTTAGCTCTCTGGAAAATTAGTACTGACAAGTGTCGTCGTCAAGCTCGTGCCACTTAATATTCAGGATGTTGCTGATTTGCCTGCGTTAGTTCTGGATCACCTTTCACCAAAGATACTGTATCTGTAAAAAAATGTGCTATGCAACCTACTATTTTTATTATTATTTTATTTTATTTTATTTTATTATTTTTAAAACTCTGTAAAGTTAAGAATTGTTTTGTGTTATTTTGTTTTTTTCCTCCGACTGTGCTCCCATTTTAGTGATGCTGCCCCGTTTTTAAGGGGTATACTTGTACAAGTCAAAAATAAAACCTTGAACCTTGAACCTTGAACTATAATTTTCTAGATAATTCGATTATTTTCGGGCTTTGATACAATAATTTCAGTTTGGGAAACTGGCAACGTTGACACTTGGATGAGAAAAGGGGTTCCTGGAGGGGAAAATATAATACCAAAGGTAATATAACTACGTACCCTAGATTCGAAATCAAGCTCCTTGAACGTAAACGCAGGCTCTTACTATAGACAGTATATATCCCTAAGGGATATATACTGTCTATGCTCTTACTGAGTTCCCGGCGGAAGTCGGAAAAACTCAGTCTGCCTCCATAGAGCCGCTGCTAGCAGGGCTGCCGACATCTAGTTAAAAAGATTTGATGAAAATTGCGCCGTGATTTTTGACTTGCGGTTTTCAAGATACCAGATATTTTTGCGGTATATTGTTTTAAGTCAATAATGGATCATGCCTGTAGCTCTAAAAATGTTCCTAAACGAAAGAAAACTAAAGGTGAGTAATATAATCTTGGGTTATCTATTGAAATTCCTTATTTCTCACCCTCTATGGAGCCCGATTTTTCTGACTTCCGGCGCGAACTCAGTAAAAGCCTAACGAGAAAACGCGCTACCGAGAAACGCCGTGATTTCGCATCTAGGGTTTAAGTCGGATATAAGAAATTTATATAAAGGTCTCTAGATAAATTTCGGGGCGTCTAAGCCTAAAATAAAATACGGAATTGACACCTAGCAGACACCGAGGAAGGCACGTGACCAAGAGCGCGAGCTCTCTTAGCATTTTAGTACTAAGTGCTTGACCTTTCCGCAGGCCGTAGTCTTTAGACACCATCCAAGTAGCGTTATGGATTCCTGACGTTTCCTATATCTATGGTTATTACTCCCCTCTCCAAATTCATCTGGGAAGGAGCTATTTCCGGTCGGTCGGTTAAACGGTTAGAATGGCTAGCCAAAAAGTCACATTTAAGCCAATTGGAGACGCGTTTTTGCCCTCATGAAAATTTTGCGTCAGATAAGAAACGCGAGTAGGGTCTTCGAGTGGGTCCCAAAACATACAGAGGAAGGCCACCACCCAATCCTCCCATTCCTCCCATTCCTCCTATTCCTCCAATTCCTCCTGCTCCCCCCATTCCTCCAATTCCTCCCGCACCGCCCGCGAGTACCGTGGTGGTGAACAGCCAAAGGTAGGGTGAACTAGCAAAGTTATGTTTAACGAAAGAGTGACGCAATACTTAGGTGGTGAACGTACAAATGCAGGGGTGGTACAGGTGGTGAACGTACAAAGGCAGAGCTAGTCTGTAACGCTAAACAACTTTTATGAATAAAAACTTTGATTTAGGGAAAATGTGTCATTCTTTAAAATGGATTTCAGGTTGCAACATCCTTTTAACGGGCTCATCGCAGGTGCTACTCAGTCAGGAAAATCCTTTTTCGTGGCTAGTCTAATCAAATATAAAGATACGTGTATTTCTCCGCCACCAGAGAGAATTATATGGTGCTATACGGAATATCAGCCCAAACTGCTTAATTCGGTATTAGATGATACACCCACCGTTGAATTTCACGAAGGGTTATTAGACGTTAAAATTTTAGACCCAAATGTCAAGAATTTTGTTATTCTTGATGATTTACTTTGTGAAATATCAAATAACAAGGATGTCACGAATTTGTTTATAAGAGGTTCTCATCATAAAAACACGTCGGTTTTTGTACTCATGCAAAATTTGTATTATCCTGGGAAGGAAATTAGAACGTTAAATTTAAACGCGCACTATCTGATAATTTTCAAGACACCACGTGACAAATCGGCGATATTTCATTTGGCTAGACAGATTTCCCCAACTAACAGTAAATACGTCATCGACGCCTTTCATCAAGCAATCGCTAGAGACTTTGGGTATTTATGGGTGGATTTGAAACCAACTACGTCAGATGATCACAGACTACGAACCGGACTTATACCAGGAGAAGAGGCTGCCGTTTTTATCCCAAAATGAAGAGAATTCATAATCATAAGGAGTTTTTAAAATATCTGTCTAAGTGTAATTCTTGTCAAATAAATGCCGCCATCAAATATGCTAATAACGACGCGATTAAAGCTATTGTGGAATGTTGTATAATGTTCTGCGCGGTAATGTAAAACTGTCAGATGATCATAAGAAGAGATTGAAGCGACATTGTCATATTTTGCGGAAGATATCTAAACCCACTTCAATCGCAAAACGGAAAAAGATTCTATTACAGAAGGGAGGATTTTTACCGTTACTCTTAGCACCACTTCTTTCAATTGTGAGCAGTGCGGCAGGCACGGCTATAAGTAGAGCTATCAAAAATGGCTAGAAAGATGATCTTAGTTCCCGAAGACGTTTACCGACGACTCAATCCGCAACCGAAACTTGACGAAAACTTGGATACGAAAACTGTTTTAAATAATCAGAAACTTAATCAGTCACAAAAGTAGAGTTGTACAACCATTTATTACAACGTAACAAAAGATCTAAGAAAGCGAAACTCGTTGAAGAACCGAAAAGAAAGAAAGACTGGTATTCGGAAATAGCTATCGCGATACCAGATTCACATCTAAAACCCGTCATTGCTTTGTACAAGTGGATTGAACGAAACAGTAAAATTGATTGGTCTACCAGTGGTGAACTTATTTATAAAGAACGTCCTATAGTTATAGATCTAATATCATGGACATTTTACACGAATCAGTTAAAGGATACAAAACCAAACCGAAACAAGAAATTGTTGGATTGGATAAATTTTATGAATTGTTGGCCAAGGAAAATGTACCCAAATCACTTGTAAAAAATAAATTCCCCTTTGAATCCCCTATTGAAAATGTACCTATTATTTCTAACGATCTACCAGAGAAGGTGTACGATGATTCAGATTATTTACCTCCAAGTCCCGAATCAATGTATGGCAATGGATTATTGAGTTGGATAAATTTGAAATAAAGAATATAATAATATATCAGGTTTCAGTTCTTTCATTCACGAATTATACCTCAACATGGAAGGTGGCATCGATCCTACTCCGTCTGGGTTGATAACCTCTTTGTCGATATCATACTTAAAATCACCCAAAGTTATTACGGCGTTTTTGTTATTATTTATTATTATCGTTTTTGAACTATTTGATTTCGCGTACTGGTATCACGAACGGAAAATGAACTGTACGATGAATGGATAAGTTAGAAGAAATATACTTCAACGTTAAGGACGCCGGTAGTTACGGAGGCATTCGTGGTCTCTATCGGGCTGCCAGAGAGAGGGGAATTTAAGTGACCATAAACGATGTGAGAGAATTTTTAAAATGCCAAGATACGTACACGTTACACCGACCAGTGAGACACAATTTTCGAAGAAACAAGACGATAGTGTATGGAATAGACGAACAATGGCAACTAGATCTGGCAGACATGCAAGATATAAAAAATCACAATAGTGGATACCGATATATCTTATGTTGTATCGATGTATTTAGCAAATACGCATTCGCTGTGGCTACCAAGGATAAGAAAGGATCAACTATGGTAAAGTCATTCAAATCTATTAAAGAACCAGGTCGACAGCCGAAGGTTGTACAGACTGATCATGGTAACGAGTTTCTATGCAAAGAAGTTCAAGGTGAATTAAAACGTAGAGGAATCAAGTTTTTCGCAACGCACTCCGAAGTAAAATCTACTATTATAGAACGATTCAATCGAACATTTGAAGTCTCGAATGTACAGATATTTTACGGAGAAAGATACGCACAAATATATCGACGTTTTACCAGATTTATTGGAAGCTTATAATAACAACTACCACAAATCTATTAAATGCAAATCCGTTGAAGTGAAGAATGAAAATTCTAAACAAGTGTGGCAGAACCTATATGGGAAAGTTAATTTTTCACCCCCAGTCTCGTTCCCTTTTGAAATAGGTGACTTGGTTCGCATGAGTAAGAATAAAACTACGTTCGAAAAGGGTTACAAAGCCAATTATACCGAGGAAATATTCAAAGTAGTGCAGTGCATACCAAGAGACCCTCCGGTATATAAACTGGAGGATTTGAAAACTGAGCTCATTTCAGGTGTGTTCTACAAGGATGAAATACAGAAAATCGGGAAAGACCTTGATAACTGTTTGTTTAAAATAGATAAAGTTTTGAGAAAAAGAACAAAACCCGACGGAACGAAAGAACTACTAGTACGTTGGCGCGGATACAGTTCAGATTTTGACTCTTGGGTGCAAGAAATCGTCACATTATGAGTTTCTATATCACGTTACCGTCCGACTCTTCTATACGTTATTTCAAAAACAATACTATAAGCAAGTTTAGAACGTATTTACCAGAACCCATTAAACTTGAGGGAGCTTACGAAGTTGGACTTGCTGAAATCAGTTATCCTAGAACGTGGAATAACGTTAATGAAGAATGTTTAGTTCGAATTTGGAATACTGTAGAAGATACTATAGACTCCTTGGAAGAACCTATAACTAAGAAGTCTAAAAAACAGTCAATCAAGAAGACGGAAAAGAACCCCGAAAATTTTGTGAAGAGAGATCTCAAAGATGAAATGCGTGATATAAGCATACTTATACCTCCCGGATATTACGGCTCTACCGAAGAATTACTAGAGATTATGTCACTCGATGATGACGGACAAAAAATTAACTGAAGGGTCGAGTTTTATTACAATAAACCTAATCGGCGGGTGGTTATCGAAATTAAAGGAATGAATCAAGTTTACATACCACATGAAATCGCCATTATATTAGGATTCACGAGAATTCCAGGTAAAGATGTAACTGTAGTTACTTCAATGACAGCTCCTTTTAGTTGTGATATGGACGCTGGGCTACATTCTCTGTTCATATACTCCGATATCATACAAAGTCGATCGGTTGGAGATTCAGACGTTCCCTTATTACGTATTATAAGTATTCAAGGAAAAGACGGAGACACTGTTGAGAAGGAGTTTTCTAGACCTCATTATATGCCTATTGCGCATAACAATTTTCAAACCATTGAAATTAATATTATGAGTGAAATGGGTCAGCCTGTACATTTCGAAAGAGGAAAAGTTCACGTCACTCTTCATTTTAGACCTCGAAGGACATGGACTTCTCTATAAAATCAGGTGTAAAAACTTTCTTCCGTTCATTTGTGGTTAACGTGTCAAAGGATAAACATGTCTCCGCGTAATTTAGACCATGTTTCCGTAAACGATTATAATAACTATTATTTAAATCAAATTGGACACGGATCAATTCCGGTATACCGTGGAGTAGCCGTGCAAAGAGGATATGGTCTTGGAAATATATTAGCCTCGGCATTTCGGTCAGCCATGCCATTACTCAAAAAAGGTGCCACATTCCTTGGTCGAAAATTTTTAAATACCGGAGCAAAAATTGCTTCCGACGTCTCGAGTGGTGTGTCTATTAAAGACGCGTTAAAATCTCGGGGGAAAGAGGCGGGGAAAGAAACCTTAAGAAGAGCCGCCGAAGCAGTGAGTAAACTTAGTGGAAATGGACGTAAAAGGAAACGTAAAACGTCTCCCATCATCAGTTCAGTTCGAACCAGGAAGAAGAAAAGACGTTCTCTGCTTCAGTCTGATATATTCTCGTAATTATTGAACAATGTCGTTAGCCCACCCCAGTTCGCAGAACAGCATTAGCTCGGAACTTGATTTATTTCACGTACCTTATACTCAAACTGGCATAATAGGAAGTCAATGGGTTGAATATAATCCAACATCGAACATAAACGAAAACCAAGCAATTATCTTTAGTATCGCTGGAAACTCGGAGACATACATTGATTTGAAAAATACTTTACTTCAAGCTCAAGTGAAAATTGTGAAAGCAGATGGAACTATACCAAAACCCGATATTCACGACGCTGTATCTAAAACCACAACTCCTGCGGACAAAGTTGGCCCGGAAAATTTGTTTTTACACAGTCTCTTTGGCGAAGTTCACGTATCATTGGGTGACAGATCAGTTACGTCATGCCCTCAACAGTATCCTTACAAGAGTATGATTCAAACGCTCTTGACATATGGTGGGCCAGCCAAGGAAAGTTTCTTAACCGCGTCTCTATTCTATAAAGACAAAGCTGGGAAATTTGACGAGTTTTTCAATAACGACGGATTTACGAAACGCGCAAAATTTGCCCAAGAAGGTGTGATTGACATGATAGGAGTTGTACGAGCCGATATTTGTCAACAAAATCGATTTATTCCTAACCTGATAGACTTAAATTTCAAGTTTATCAAAAGCTCAAACGAGTTTTGTTTACACACAGACGGTGAAAAATGCAAAGTCATTTTCACACACGCATCAATGTTTGTCAGAAAAGTTAGATTGACGCCAGAGATTATGTTATCCCACGCTAAAACTTTGGAACTGGCAACAATGAAATATCCAATCACCCGTACGGAATGTAATTCATTTTCAAATTCCCAAGGCAACAAAATATGCGTCAAAGACAACTTATATAATGGTCAAATACCGAGTAAGGTGGTGATCGGATTTGTGGACCAGAATGCGTATTTGGGAGACTACAAAATGTCACCTTTTAACTTTAAAAATTTTTCGTTAACTCAAATCGCCCTATACCTTGATGGTAGTAGCGTCCCGGCAAAACCGTTAAACCCAAATTTCAAAGATAAGTTGTTTATGCGATCATACGTTAATCTGTTTCTTCAAACTGGTCAATGGAATATTGACGAAGGAAATTTTATCGACCGTGATGAATTCGCCAATGGAAATGCACTATTCGTATTCGATTTAACTCCCGATCTCAACGGAAGTTCAACTGACTGTTTCAACCTGGTAAAGAACGGGAGCGTTCGTCTCGAATTAATATTCGGAGAATCGTTGCCGTCAACAGTAAGCGTGATTTACTATTCCGAATATCAATCTTTGGTCGAGATCGACAAGAACAGAGCAGTTTAATATGATCACAGTTCATAATGGACTCGCAACAACTTGAAATCATACTTAAGAATGACCCGTATACCAAATATTTGTTCAGAGGAGTCTTCCCTGCCGACAACCTTCCCAAGAATGTGAAAACGTATCCTTCACTTTACATCGTGAACACTGATACGTCCAATGGGGTAGGAGAACATTGGTGTTTGATATATCTCTCAAGGTCACTCAATTGTACATTCTTCGAGAGTTTCGGGAACAGCCCTGATTTGTTTAAATTTAACTATTTTATAGAGAAAAACAGCTTAACTGTCACGTATAATTCTGTTCAATTGCAAGGAAATTCTAGTAAAGCTTGCGGTGGTTACTGTATATATTTTGCAATTAATTTGTGTCAGGGAATAAAAATGTTTAACGTATTGCGAAGATTGCCGAAAAACAAAAATGTTAATGATCGTATGATTGTAGAATTTATGTATAAGAAATACTCAATAAATTTGTCATAAAAATATTTTATTGTTTCGTTTTATAATGTCCGTGCGCGAGTGTTGATATACCATCGTCTAAAATATAACGTTTATCATCGCACGGGTTTAAACACAATTTGTTTTGTCGCACAGTCGTCACAATATGCTTATTACTCACTATGCGCTTCATCTCCGCGATAGTTAACTTACGGTTCAGAAGACACTCGCGATATTCTGCGTGACGGACGCGCTTTTGCACAACACGTTTACACACACCCTTGCAAGTCTTTTTCTCACCTTTGGCGGACAATATAGAGTACATTTTGGGTCTCAGTCCGCAAAATTCTTCGATAGGTGTACCGTCCATTTCATCTTTAAACTTTCCGAGTCTCTTTTTATTGGTTTCGTCAAACAGTGGATGATTTTTGGGGTATCCAGAAAAATCATACATTTCCTTCTGTTGGGCTAAATCCTCGTATAAATCCGGTGTTTGGATTTGATACGTGAGACTGTCTGTAAATTACAAACAATCATTAGAAATGAGCTATACTATATACAAGAGGGTATACGTACCAGTATCGGTGAAAAGAAGTTTGACCTTTTCTCCGTACTGCGGCTTTATGACGTCATAGTGAAATCTATACATTAAAAGTTTCGATAGATCCAAAATGGCGAAACCTGTATAGATGGGCCGGTTTAGAATAAGCTTTTTCTTGGCGGAATGAATTCCAACAAGGTCGTTTTGGAAGATGGTGAACTTTTCGAACGCGGGCGAGCTAGCTTTTTTAACAGCCTTTTCTGGCGTCGTAACCAATTTAAAATCCTTACGTAAACGTAAGTTTTCCATGGTTTTACCTGAAAAAAAATAATTTAAATTTAAATTTTTAATTTTAATTTTTAATTATTTCAAAATCGTTGGCGGCCGTCTTCCTTTTATCCGTATTAAAGTCAATATATGACTTTAACCAGGCACCTTGTTCGAATTTCATAATTCGGTGGATTTTCGTGATTTTTAGCCCTTTTTCCAGGTAATACTTGAGATTGCGATAGTGTACAACGTATCGTTCTTTGTTGTTTAGGTTGGGCACCAGTTTCGGTAGACTCTCTTTAACAGGGATTTTCAGTTCAGTCATCTGGGTTTTGGAATACTCGGAAAGCATTTCCGGTTTAATGGACATGGACTATGGAGCTAACGGGTAGCAGTTATGCTCGTCGTGTAATGCATCCGGATATTCCAAATCCACTTCCAAAATAAATCCCTCAGAGGCGTCGTCGGGGCAACTTAGAATTTCGCGTTGACAGTCAGGGGTGGGTTCAATCCACTCAAAACCTTTCATTGGTAACGCGTCGCACATGACAGTACCGTACAAATTGTTACAATCTGTTTAAAATAACATCATTAAAATTAATTTTTAAATTATTTTTTTTTAATAAAATTTTTAAATTTTTTTTTAATATTTTTTAAATATTTTTTTAATATTTTTTTTAATAAAATTTTTAAAATATATATATATTTTTTTTTATAAAATTAAAAAAAAAATTATACAATTTTTAAAATATATATATATATATATATTTTTTTAAATTTATTATAATAATTTTTTTGTATAATTAAATTTATTAATAAAATTTTGATTATTCTTACCGAGATAACAGATGTAACTATCTGGTTTGGAACGGTCATGTGTTTCCAGGTACTTGTTATTACCCTGTGCGAGACGATGGCTGATCATTGAAACCCCACCTCGTATCCCTTTTTCTATGAAAAGATGCATGTCCTCATCCAGAAAAATGTCTAGACGCACCTTAGTCATACATAGGGCCGCCTGCCACGCGAAACCCGGGCCTGTGTACGAATGTGCGGGGTCTAGTCGGTAATACGTCATGCACATACGACGGAAACTTTGAAAGACGTCTGCCAGAAGTAATGTGTCAGACAAGACATAAATATCGTGATAACGTCCTTTAAAAATAAAAGTTCCAATTAAAGATTATTCGTATTTATTATTTTAATAGTGTTCATACCCAAATTTCCGATGTTGAAAGTTTTCCAGACGTTTCGCGCATGCACGTAGTCGGCTTCACTCAGAGGCTCATCGGTTAAATCGTTGAAGAAACACTCGATAGGTGGTAGTTGTGTTTCTTTAAAACGATCTTCCGAATCCATATATGAATACGGATAAACTCCTTTTCGCAGGAGTAAATTAACCTCTTCCGACGTGAAAACCGAGTTTAAGAGCGGAAACTTGTCAGTCCCACCTTTCGATAAATTTCCGACGAGGGTCTCGAGAGAAGCTGGCAAGAATCGGATGCTGTCAACAAACCGTAGTTTACCCAAGGTGAAAGAAATGTATGTTTCGCTGTTGGTAGCGATACAGTCTATATTTTTATTTTTTATTTTTGCAATTTGTTGCATAATGAGGTGGGCGTCATATCTACAAATGCTTTATATCATAAGTAAAAAATACCTTTAAAAAATATAGTCAATTAATTTACCTGCTCAGATTATGAAGGAAAACCGGGATGAATTTTGGCGCCTTCATTTTCAAATTGCAGTTTTGACACGCACAACCCCTATAGGCTCCTGTATAATGGTCATGGTCACGTGTTTTAATTGAAGTTTTCGTGAATGCTTCTTGGCAAACGTAACAATGAGTGGCGGTTTGGTAGGATGTTTCTTCAGCTTCAGAAAGTTCCATAGGGATGTTTTCCTTCAACGCTTCCGATATAGCCGTAGACTCGTCCAAAAGCATATTTAAAAACTTCAACGCACCGTCTTGGCCCCTGTAGGTCTCGTGCTTTACGAGATTTCCTACATAGTAAATAAATATTAGATAAAGAATTTAAAGAATTTCAGGTGATCAAACGTACCAGTGGGACTGACAATTGCGTATGAAAATCCACACGTGACATGTACGGCTAGGGTCGTGGTCGACGACAATGTTGCGTCTGGCAAACATGTCGCTATTTTTGACATTATCGACTCGAAATCGGCGAAAATGGTGTAAGGAACCTATATGAAACAAATAAATAAATATTTCGAATTTAAAAGAAGTATTAAATTATTTACCATTTGACTCCAACCAAAAGTTTTGAATTTTAAAATTGGTTCTTTGGTTGGCATCTCCACACGCTGTGGTTGGTGAACATTACAGTCGCGCATATGGTCTTTGATAATGTCTTCAGAATTACTCCTTTTTAGACACCGTCGACAATAAAACGTCTTGCCATTATGTTTGGAGAATCCACTGAACAAACGACTTAGGTGGCGGATCAAGACGTAATGTTTATTTTTACCGTTTGTCACCAAAAGTAAATCAATTTCTCTTGATTCGTGTACTTTCCTTTCACTCACGTATCGGGGAAAATAACCCTTTTCGTACGCGAAAATGTTAATTGATATGTTATTCGCCTCTTCGAACTTTTTAAGTTTATAAGCGTCAAGTACGAAGGGGAACGAAATACCGCACAAATCGAGTTCGTTCTCGTAACGCTTATAATTATAAATACGACTGGGATTATTAGTGGTTGGGTGTAGATGTGCTAAAATTGACCACAAGAAACATTTATTGTCACTTGGGTCTTCAGGGTTCACATTTACCGTAGCTCGTTTATTTTCAATCACGGGCGGTAATTGAAAATATGTACCACCTACGAGTGGTAAGTATTGTATAATGTTTATTTGTAAATACAAAATTCTATCCAAAACCCAACCACTTCCTAACCCTTCATAATTGTTCATAGAGTCTGCAATTTTGTCTCGACTAGAGTTTATTTGTTCGGGGATTACCTCGGGTGAAAGCGTCGCGTGTGTAAAACCCCTGAAATACGGCATTGCCTCAACGTCCGTACCAGTATTGCCAAGTTCACGGGTATATCGTGCCCGCACCACCATATACCACTTGATACCTTTATTGGTTCTCAGTTTGTTTCGAAGATACGTTTCTACCTTAGCACGGTGTTCATTTATAAATAACACAGGGTCGGTTACGCCATCTCGTGCCGTTATACGAACCGAAAAAATTGCGTCACCAAGCGCATTAACCTCCTCTATTTGAAGTGGATGGATGGCTGGTAGTACTGCCGGTGGGTCAGCTGGTAGCACTGCTGGTGGATTAGCTGGTAGCACTGGTGGTTGTTGACCAACTGGAAGGGCAATGGGTAAGTTAACGGGTGGGTTAGCGGGTGAGTTAGTGGGTTGGTTAGTAGATAGGTTAGTGGATGGGTTAGTGAATGGGTTAGGAGCGTCGACGGCTTGCTGGTCAACAACGGCTGAACCAACTGCGGTTGGTTGTTGGTGTTGGGCTTGAATATTATCCCAATGCTCACCAAGCCATTCGTCTTCGGCTTGAGAGTCTAATAGATGGTTTAAGGGATCCGATTGATGAATCACTTTGTCTTCTTGACCATCTATATAAAAAAAAACTTTATGTAACAAATAATAAAATTTTCTTGAAGAAACTTACCATTTTTAACTCTTTTACGAGAAAAAGATTCGGGTGATGAGACCCTTTTTACAGGCGAGTTTGGTGGTGGTAATTCATGTGGTGCGCCTGAACGAGTGAATGATGGGTTGGCAACGATACGAGGTGTCAGATCGGGCTGTGAAATCCTCTCAGAGATCGGGGACAGCTCTGGCCGGGAAAACGTTTCGGATCTCGGGGACGGCTGGGTCCTCGAAGACGGTCCGGGTTGGAGAAACGTCATCGGCGGCGGTGGATGCGGAGAATTCAGTACCGTAACGGGGACCGCCCCGTGATTAAAATTACGTTGGTGACGATTTAAAAGGTCGCGTCTCGAAAATGACTTATCACACACGGGACATTTTAACCTGGTATTACCATGAACTGATATCATATGACGGTTGAAATTTCCCTTTTGGGAGAAAACGTTTGAACAGATACTACACGAATACATCTTGAATATACCTTTTTCACCTCGTACCAGGACTTTTTATACCCTTTTTAGATTTGAAAACTTCACCCTCACCCCGCCTTTGCGCGTTCACCACCAGTTCGCCACCAAGATTCTCATTGGTTAAAAATGACGTATACCTAAACGGTGTCCGAGAGGGCGGTGAATTCTATGTTTACCCCAAACACAATATTGAGCAATTTTTGAGGAGCATCTCTCTTTTTCCCTATTGGCTGAAAGTGACGTATTCCAAATTAAGGTGTCCAGTTAGGATAATGGGTTTCTTCGGGACACTTTGGCACTCTCTATAGCTTTACACGTTCGCCACCTCTGATGTCTTATCTTTACTCGTTCTCCACCCAACGAAAAGCGGGGACTTTCAATCAGGAATAAAACCCTTCTTTTCGGTAGGAAATTAATAATACAGAGAAAGGCTGCTACCTTCTATAAACCTTTCATTTTAGCGGGGTACAGCCTGTACGTTTTCTTATGCACCACTCTCTATAGCGTTACAAGTTCACCACCCAACGGAAGCGGGGTCTGTCAGTCAGGATTATAACCCTTCTTTTCGACGAGGGGGTAAAGGGATGAGCGTCAACCATTAATACACAAAAGGCTGCTGCCTTTACACGTTCACCACTCAACTGTAGCTTTGGCTGTTCATTGCCGACACCGCTCTGCCTTTGTACGTTCACCACCTAAGTATTGCGTCACTCTTTCGTTAAACATAACTTTGCTAGTTCACCCTACCTTTGGCTGTTCACCACCACGGTACTCGCGGGCGGTGCGGGCGGGACGGCGGTGCGGGAGGAATTGGAGGAATGGGGGGAGCAGGAGGAATTGGAGGAATAGGAGGAATGGGAGGATTGGGTGGTGGCCTTCCACTGTATGTTTTGGGACCCGCTCGAAGACCCTACTAACGCGTCGGCTCACGTGTATAAGGAACATACTAATGTTAATTTTCGATAATATATTTTAAGGTAAAATATGAAATGTTACTAAAACTAATTATAAGAAGATAATATTATTATAATTATAATCCTCTTATGGTATAAATAATTAAAATTATATGTCATATTTTTATAATACCGGTCAATTGTAAAGCTTCTCATAAAATTATCTTTTGGAAAAAGATGAAAACTCATTCCTTTAGAACTATACATATTACTTTTGCAGTACGGTATGCAACAAGTGTTTCCTTTTAACTAGGTAACTTTTTTGGCATGTTAAGGCTTAGCAAAAAACCGCTGTTACGTTCGAGAAAGTTTCCAGCTTTCTAATATTTCAACAAGCACTCTATTAATAATAACTTATGAGTCCTGGCTGTCGGAAATATTACTTCTTGGCAGATTCTGGGAAGAGGTTTTATTTAAGCGCCTATTTGTCCATGGGCCAACCCATTCGCTGAATTCCATGAACTAGGAATTTCCCGCTATAAACCATACTATAAACTATCGGCGAACAGCGCCACGCTCAGTTTTATATTTGCTTCAATTCAAAAACTATTCTAAAAATAATTTTCCACTAGGGGCCCAAGGGGCACTCAAAGCCGAGATATATTTTTGTTCGTAGGTTAACATAGAAACTTTACCGAATGGGTTGGCTGCTATTGCGCGAGTGTCGAAGTTAGCCCTTTTCGTAATTTTATGCGCGCCTGCACCATAGAAATAGAAAATAAAATAGAAGCACTGCATTTTCCGCCAATCCCAAGGGAAACAGGCGAGCTAGAAGGCTGACATTAGGGTGGAATCGCGACGTACACGCCATCTGACAAACGCATTAAACATTGTCGCCATGGCTACGACGCGAATTTCGAAGAGGAGCAAAGGCGAAAAACCGTTTTTGCAGAACTTTAAAGGTTGGCAAAACCACAATCTGACGGTAAGCGTTAACCGTTGGTGCGGTTGTTTTTTTTTCGTTAACGCTCACCGTCGTGACGGTTTCAACTTAGTTTCATTGGAAATGTTATTATTGTAATGTTTATGTGTAGTGTGGGAATGTTAAGTTATGGCGGTTGTGGGTGATTATTTTGTTGTGTATGCGTTTTGTATGTATTGGTGTTTGTTCTCCAACTTCTTTATACTGACTTTAGGGACGGACCGAGTGCTGAGGGTTACGATAACCGTCTCAACGTCCAAATGGCAGGGTTTCCACCAATTGTTTACGGTATTCGTCTTAGTATCAATTTAGCGATCGCATCGAGCGGAATTCGAAGCCGAGCCCTCCTGCATGACAGGCGAGTGTTCTACCACAGAACCACCGATACATGTTAGAGCCTTATTTCCGTATCAAAAGATTAACAAGGCGTTCAATATACTAACACGTTCCTTTTTTGTCTTGAAAATATAGCTTTTGGCCCAAAAAGCTGAAACGAACAAGTTGGCAAGCCAAAATATACCTCTCCTCGGAAGAATTGTCCCTAGTGGTATTAATTTCTCGAGATAACCCTTAAAGATATATCTCCGCAATTTAGAGTTATTTGTTAAAAATATTAACCCATTTCTATCCCGCCCGGTATAAAATTTTAATTATAATTAAAATAATTGAGACGAAACGACCAATTTTAATTTATTCAGAATATCATAAGTTAAGTAGTTACAACAGTAAGTTAGACGTACTATAACAATGCACAATTGAATTAAACCCTTTTACAGAACAAGTTTATCAGTTAAATATAATACGAAGCAAATTTTAATGAAATATCTACAGAGGCTTTTTGGAATTACTCGCTTACGAAATACTTGCCGCATCTTTAACGCTCATTTTATTTCAACACTCGCCCTTGATGAAGATACCGTAGATATCTGGTAGTGGACGACTCGTTCACTTCCTGTTGACGTTGTGACGCATACCACATGAAAAAGACCAATGCCGTCCAATTTCCAATATCATATAATGACTCGCACACCCAAGAAATCATTGACTGCGTTAGAAATCGTAGATATCCAAATATCCACACCAAATGTATTTACAAGAAGCAAAAACCTTACCATCAACAAAGCACAGAGAGCCACTTGACTAACCGCCAGCTCTTAAAGCAATTAACGTTAAATTATCTCCTTTGAATTAACACAACTATATATAGGTCGTTAAGAAAGTGGACCACCCACAGGGTCTACCCTTTAACCCTCTAATCTCGGCTGACTGCGCTAAAACAAGATTTAACCTTTAAAAAAACCAGATTAGGCCTTCATAAATTCATTAATAAAAAAAGACTTTATTACCTATTATGCTTACGATGCGTGTCTTAATTTCAGTAAACCTAAGGAGCTATCGGTGGTTCTGTGGTAGAGCGCTCGACTGCCAAGCCGAATGGTCTGGGTTCGAAACCTGGGTGGCGCATTTGTTTTTAATCAATAGTGAAACGCTAAATTAGAATTTCTTCGATGCAATAATTTCAATTTCAATTCTATTTCAATTAAACCAAAATTTCGTACTCTATTAAATACGCTTCCGATAAAGCTGAAGGTCTAATTTTCAATAAGGCGTAACAAGTGTCGGTGGTTCTGTGGTAGAACGTCCGCCTGTCAATCAGGAGGTCTCGGGTTCAAATCCCGCCCGATGCGATCGCAAATTGATACTAAGACGAATACCGTGTACAACTGGTGGAAACCCTGCCATTGGACGTTGAGAGGTAGCATTACACTCAGCACTCGGTCCGTCCCAAAGTCATTAAGAAGAAGTTGGAGAGAAAACGCCCATATAAACACGACAGACTCAACATGCACATCCATCAGAACACAAACACAACAAATTCAACACTCACAACCTATGCATAAACATTACAAAAACGTAATACACCAAACCGTCACGACGGTGAGCGAAAAAACACCATTCAAACCAAACCGCAAATGCATCCGTTAACGCTCACCGTCACACGGTGGTTTTGCCAACCGTTTGAGAAACTGCGTACACTTTGCACCGAAAATGCGAACGCGTTCGCAGTCCTGACAGACAGACACACCCACAGACCCACCCACAGACCCACAGACAGACACGGTCGTTGTATAACCCCTCCTAGGGGACTTTGTCCCCTCGGAGAGGTAAAAATTACGCCAGGTGTTTGGGTTTGAATTTTCGCCGCCATCTTAGGGATATAGTATAACGTTACTTCTGCGTATTTCGAATGTGCGTGACGTGGAGGGTATTTTCACGTTTTATTAGGATCAGTTTTTTACCTCTCCGAGGGGACAAAGTTATACAACGACCGTGTCTGTCTGTGGGTGGGTCTGTGTGTCTGTCAGGCCTGCGAACGCGTTCGCATTTTCGGTGCAAAGTGTAATCACTGCGTACGCAGTTTCTCGAGATCTCTGCGTTCGCAGTTGCTAGTAATTAGGGAACAAAGTCGAAAAACCGTGTTTGCAAAACCACCGTGGGACGGTGAGCGTTAACGGATTAATTTGCAGTCGGGGTTGGTTTGGTGGTTTTTTTTCGTCAACGCTCGCCGTCACGACAGGTTTAATTCAGTGGTTTGGATATTTCGCTATTGTAATGTTTATGTGTAGGGTGGTAATGTTGTGTTATTGTTATGACGTTTGTGGGTGTTGAGTTTGTGGTGTGTATGTACGGGTGGTATCTCTCCAACTCTTTCTTATTGACTTTTGGGACGGACCGAGTGCTGAGTGTAATGCTACCTCTCAACATCCAATGGCAGGGTTTCCACCAATTGTTCACGGTATTCGTCTTAGTATCAATTTGCGATCGCATCGGGCGGGTTTCGAACCCGAGACCGCCTGTTTGACAGGCGGACGTTCTACCACAGAACCACCGACACTTATTACGTTTCATTAAAAATTAGACCTTCAGCTTTATCGAAAGCGTATTTAATAGAGTACGAAATTTTGGTTTAATTGAAATAGAGCAAGATTTCGTGGAAGATTTAAATTATTGCATCGAAGAAATTCTAATTTAGCGATTTCTCTATTGATTAAAAACAAATGCGTCACCCAGGTTTCGAACCCGGGCCGTTCAGTTAGGCAGTCGAGCGCTCTACCACAGAACCAACGATAACTTCAAGCTATACTGCAAATAAGACACTCATTGTAAGCATAATAGTTAACAAAGTCTTGAATTTTTTTACGAATGAAATATACCTCTCCTCGGAAGAATTGTCCCTAGTGGTATTAATTTCTTGAGATAACTCTTTAAGATATTTCTCCGCAATTTAGAGTTATTTGTTAAAAATGTTATCCCAGTTCTATCCCGCCCGGTATAAAATTTTAATTATAATTAAAATAATTGAGACGAAACGACCAATCTGAATTTATTCAGAATATCATAAGTTAGTTGTTACAACAGTGAGTTAGACGTACTATAACACTGCACAATTGAATTTAACCCTATTTACGGTACAAGTTTATCAGTTAAATATAATACGAAGCCAATTTTAATGAAAGAAATATCTACAGAGGGTATTATAACGACCGTTTGCTTTTTGGTTTATAATTTTAACGGAATCGGGCCGATTTTAATTAAACGATAGATTATCGAAATTTTGTTAAAAGAAATTCCCTAAGGCCGCGCGATAAATTTACGAGAATAATTTCCCGTCGCCGTTATATCGAAAATTTATTTGACTCGGGATTGCCAGAACTGTAATGTTGTGGGCGAGTGATTAGAAAATAAAATGGCAACCAGAATTATACAAAATTATAAATGTTTATTTTTATTCAGAACAGTCTATCGAACGTTCTTGATTTAACTTTCATCAATAGCCCAACAATATATATCCCTTCTACGTAATTGTACAGAACTGGTACTTAAGTGTCTAAGACTAGATTTGTCTTAGTTCATCGTGATTGAAACATAAACCAAAACACACTTACACTTAAGTAAATATTATAAATTATACTGAGTAATTTTAACTAAATTCAAACTACCTAACTATAAACTCCGTCTTAATTAACAGCTGAGAGATGTTCGCTACTAATTACTTCCAATCTACTTAATTAGCCTCACAGGTTGAGTTGACAATTTCAAGGGTATAATTAGGTTATTCCAATTAAAAAAAATAACAATCAATTTTATCTTACAGCTGACTTGAGTTAGTTCACAATTACTTCAACACTTTCAGTCTTAAGCACGCACTGTTCATACACTTAAGTCCATTCACTCACGTTCCAAACGCGAAACACAATTTAACTCTTTTCTTGACCGAAGACCGAACATACTAATTAAAACCGCAAAGTTACCTCATAACTTTTGACCGACACCATGACCCCGTCCTGTAGTATTTCGTCTGACAGCCGAGAACTAAGAAAGACTAAATCTTCTAAATTGACG
Source organism: Leiobunum rupestre (assembly GCF_980474605.1). Taxonomy (NCBI): domain Eukaryota; kingdom Metazoa; phylum Arthropoda; class Arachnida; order Opiliones; family Sclerosomatidae; genus Leiobunum; species Leiobunum rupestre. The sequence continues at coordinate 97,147,282 of NC_143384.1, read as the reverse complement.
GCAACGGCCTTATATACCTTTATTTCGTGTTTTTTTTTGACCCCTCGAGATTTGACTAAAGTTCGAAAAATTGAAGAGATTATATTTTTTACCCGGTTTGATTGATAGTTCTCCACACGGTGGCGCTATATTATTACTTTTATATAGTTTCCGCGGGAGTTTTGAATAATTATCCTTTTTCTAAGCGTTATTAAAAGGTAAAAAACCCGCCTTATCATAATGGTTTCTTTACTTTAGGAAGTCAATGGCTCGGCGGTAAACTATCTGCATTGTAACGATGCGACCCGAGTTCAATTCCTGAACACGATTAAATAAATACTCAGATATTTAATTAAATATAATATTAATATAATTTATACACATTTAATTAAATATAAGATTAATATAATTTATTAATATTTAATTAAATATAAGATTAATATAATTATAAATATTTAAGTAAATATAAGATTAATATAATTTATAAATATTTCATTAAATATAAGATTAATATAATTTATAAATATTTAAAATGATGTAGAATAAATTATAGTACCGAACGTTATAACTTTGTAAATGACATTCGCCAAAGCTGTTTTTTAGAAAAACACCGAAACTTAACAAGCGTTGGTGGCTGAGTGGTTAGAGTAAATCTCTTGCACGAGGCAGACCTGAGTTCGATTCCCGGCCGGCGCCAATAAAACGCAAATTGATACTAAGACGAATACCGTGAACAATTGGTGGAAACCCTGCCATTGGACGTTGAGAGGTTGCATAACACTCAGCATTCGATCCGTCATTAAGTAGAAGCTGGAGAGAAAACGCCCGTACAAACACAACATACTCTATATCTACAACCATCATAACACAGAAACACCACAATCTCTACACCCACAACCGACATAACACGAACTCAACATGCTCAACCATCAAAACACAAACTCAACAAACTCAATACTCACAACCGTCATAACACGAACTCAAGATTCACAACCGTCATAACACGAACTCAAGATTCACAACCGTCATAACACGAACTCAACATTCACAACATACGCATAAACATTACAAAAACGTAATACACCAAACCGTCACGACGGTGAGCGAAAAATCACCAACCAAATGGCAAATGAATCCGTTAACGCTCACCGTCGCACGGTGGTTTTGCCAACCCTTCGAGAAACTGCGAACGCAGAGATTTCGAGAAAGTGCGTACGCACGGACAGACAGACACGGTGATTGTAATACCCCTCCAGGGTACAAAGTCCCCTCGGAGAGGTAAAAACTAACTGAAATATGAATAATTTCTTTATTAAAACAAGAATTTGAAAGAGCTCCCAAAAATATCTATTCCAGAACAAAGCATATTTACATCTTCTAGAGTATGCCAATTTATTGATTTTAGTAATTGTTATTTAGACGACCAATGAGAAGCGACGTTTTAACTTCAAAAGTCGCCTCTCATTGGGCGTCCGTACAGATTCCGGGATTTTCAAAACACACGGCGATTTCGCGTTGGCGGCGTCTGCTTTTTTCGGTGTAGTTTTTATTTTCTTAAAATTTGAGTTTACATTTTTTCTAATGACTGTAAATTGGAAAAATATGTAGTTTTGAAAGCTGAATAGTTTGAAGGTACTGTATTTTCCGATTTAATTATCCCTTTAAGGGGGTTGCCAGTGATGGAGTAGATAAAAATAGGGTTCTTGGGACCTAAGTGAAGAACCGCACACTTAGCGTCGTTAAAAGAAAGGCCATGATCACCAGCCCAAACCACAACAGCGTCCAAATCCGCCTGAAGCTCCCGGCAATTAGCTTGAGAACCAATCTTATGAAAGAGCTTAGAATCATCCGCAAACAACAGAACAACCGCGACAAGAACAGACTCCGGCATAGAGTTGATGAGAACATTGAAAAGGAGCGGCCCCAGGACAGAGCCCTGAGGCACACCCCTGTCCACATCAGCCCAGCCAGACTGCTGCCCGCCGACGACCACCCGCTGCTTACGCCCACATAAGTAGCTCTCGAGCCACGCCAGAGCATCGCCGGAAATACCAGCCGAGCGGAGAGCGTTTAGAAGGCATGAGTGGGGAATAGACGGTAAAATAAATTCCAACGGCTTCCCAGCCTCTGAAGGGTTTTTGAATTTGGGGGTACGAAAAAAGGGGAAACGTTTCGTGACAGCATGGCTGCCAGCCTCTCCGCCTCGCGACTTTAATTGTCACTGAAATCATTTCAACCGTTTTTCACGTCATTACGATTGATCTCAGTTAATAATTTGTATTTTAATTTAAAGAATTCAAGTTATAGGTAAATTTAAAGTTAAACAACCATTTTGTCTAGTTTTTATTCCCGAAATATAACGGTCAGTTTACTTAGATGGCGCCACGTGCTCTACGAAGAATCACGATTTAGATATTTGTTACTCGGCGAAAGTTAAAAATTGGCCTCTGCGCATGCTCCAATACCAACCAATCCGGTGTTCCCTCCCTGGCTAGTGTCCAGTTTTTAAGTGGCAATGACGGTTTAAAATTCCACCCCCATTTATTTTACCGTCTATAGAGTCAAAGGCTTTTGTGAAATCAAGGTAAATGACGTCGACACTAAACCCCTCGTCGAGCCATTTGGACCATAAAATTGTGGCCTCCAACAGGTTAGATAAACATGAACGATTCTTAAGAAAAGCATGCTGGGAACGGGAGAAAAAGTTAGTAGAATATAAAAAGGCAGTAGTTTGTTCATTAACTAGATTTTCGCAGAGTTTGGGAACTTGGTTCAAGTTATTAATGGGCCGGTAAGTAGTGAGGTCAGAACGGGAACCAGATTTGTGAATGGGGGTGATATTAGCAATTTTCCAGGAGGGGGGGGGGGGAGTTCAGATTGGTCAAAAGAGCGCGAAATTAAAAGATAGAGTGGGAACGTAAGCGCATTGGCAAGAGATTTGAGGAGAAAGGGGTGGATACCGTCTGGACCAGGGGACTTAGATACCTTGAGAGTATTTAGCAGACGAAAACTATCTGCAGGTTCACAAAGAAAGCGAGAAAGAATATGGGAGGGGGAGACGCTGGTGGGAGCGCCAGAGGAACTAACGGGAACGCTAACTGAACTAGGGGAAGGGCCGGTGACAGATGGAAGAGTAGTGAGGGGACCCTGAGTACGAACCGTGGAGGCGAAGAAGTTATTCAGAACTGAGGCAGCTTCAGCGGGGGAAGAAGTGTAGGTGCCGTCTGGCTTAATAAGGTCAGATATACCTACCCTAGCGGAACGAAACCGGTTTATATGAGACCAAAAGGACTTTGGGTTATCACTAATTAAATCTGAGAGGCCCCCCTCATATTTCGACAATGGGAGGTATGGGCATTGCGAGCCCTACGGTACTGCTCGTGGAACCGCCCTAAAATTGGAGTGGGAACGCAACGTTTTTTAGCTTGTAGGAGTTTGGCCCAGGCAGAAGATTTAAAGGCCCTACCGCGGGAGGTACGATAATTAACCATAGGGGAGGAAGGGGGCTTACGAAAAGGGACAAAGGAAGAGATACCGGCATTTAAAATTGTAAGAAAACTGGACCAGGAATTAGACAAGTCTGAACAAAAGACCAGTGACCAATCAATTTGAGACAAAAAGACATCAAAGGAGGCGTAGTCGCCTTTGAAAAAGTTGGGTCTAGGAACAAAGTGAGGGGATGAGCCCCTCAACTGAACATTAAAGACAACAACGCCATGGTCACTAGTAAAAAGAGCAGCAAGAAGTTTAGGGTCAGAAACCAGACACTGGTCAGATGTAAAAACTAGGTCCAGCACATTATCAGAGCAGTAAAGACCACCGTTTCGGGTAGGGAAATCAATAATTTGAAATAAGTTGTTATCAAGAATACATTCAAGAAAGGTCTTAGTATGACGACAGGCTAGGGGAGCTGGTACAGCAGAATTCCAATGTATTTTAGGGTCATTGAAATCACCTAGAACCAGTAGTTTAAATTTGAGGTGAATACAATAATCATTAATTGCAGTGATAAAAGTTACTAGTAGGTCATGGTTGATAAAGGATGGGTTATTTGATCTATAGATAATTACAACTACAGTAACAAAAGAAGGGGAATCGGGGTGATTAATAATTAGAATGTCAAGACCATGCGGGCTTGGATTAAAGTTCAGTAAATTAACATCAGAGCTTATTTTTAAATAATTTTTTTACACGGATTAAAAAACCTGTAGAAGATCCAAGCTTATTTTTAAATAATTTTTTTTACTAAATTGATTTCATTATTTGTCCTATAAATTGAATGCTGACATTGTTAAAGTGTATTTCCGCTATTAATATTCATATTTTTCGCGTACGTTTGAATTTCCCGCACTTTCCCTACCCAAAAAAGCGACCTCTATCGGATATTTCGAAATCGTTACCACCACCCCCTTTTTTTTCTTACTTCTAGGCCTAGTATTATAGACAATTTTGCCACTCCTTGGCATTTCTCCCAAGATCTTGGCATTTTGAGATCGATCTTGGCATCTGGGTATTTTTTTTTCAACTCCTAGGGTTTTTTTTTTTCAGTTCTAAGATCTTTTATTTTGATACAAAATGAAAAACAAATAAGGGGAGATACCTTATTTCCAAAACTACGTATCTTCTTACGATTTGTGTACAAAGTTACGTGGTTTTGTAAATAAGGCCATAGATATATGATCTATGAATAAGGCAGCGTGATGTCTTTATAAGGAACGTTAATATGTGGCGTTGACCGCTGTCCAGTCGCGTAGCTAGCATGGGTGACACCCGGGGCGGATTTCATGTTGTGCTATTTACTAGTCTCTAGTTTGTGTAAGTTTTAATTTTTTTCATGGTCGGGTGTTTCCCCCAAATCCCACCGAAAACTATGGCTAAGGCCTATTTCGAACGTAGACGAAATCAGTAAGACGAAGCGCATTAGCAGACAGTCACGTAGATTGCACCCCCGCAATTCGGAACTGCCCCAGGTCTTCAGGGGGCCCTAAATTCTTATCAAATCATATGCTAAATACCGGCTTCTCCAGTATTAGCAGAAGTGGCTAAAAAAAATTCGACACCGCAACACCACCTAGAACCGTTTCGGTCGCGATTATTAATATATTTTCTTAATGATTTTTAGTCATTTTGAGCCCACTACTTTTTTTTTTTATAAAACATGGTGACCTGTATAAAACAAAATTTTCACGCTTAAAGGGAATAGAACCTCAAACACGTTCTTTATGGAAGACCCCATCAATTTCCTTTATTCCGTTCACAATCAGCGGTTATCAGCGCCGCAGGTGTGAAAAGCCGCGGGAGGCAGCGGACAATAATGGAACCCTCGGAGGGCGACAGAAATACCAGAGGTTATATTCCCTTTAATTTTCGTTTCTGATTTCAAATTTCGCGCTTGGCATTTCTTGGCATTTTTTCGAGCTCGAGCTTGGCATTTCGTTAGTGTTCGTACGGGGACCCCGACCCCGACCCCGACTGTCGCAAATCAAGTCGGGGTTTTCCATTTTTCGGGGTTATGTTTTCGTAGTGTAATTTTAAATTTTCGCGCCGACGCACCCCGCTAAATCCTAAAAATATAAAATAGATAGGTTCCTTCTCTCTTTTTTTTCGTGGGCGACAATAGAATGATCCGAATGACCTTCGGCTGATGCCGCTGACGTAGCTCTCGCCTGACGCTTGACTCCGACTTGAGTCACTTTTTTAAGTTTTAGTTTCATAATTGCCGTTGTTTCAGACTCTCTAAGTCTCAGCTAAGGAGTGTGGAGTTACAACGTTTAGAAATAACTTGTGAATTTATAAAACAACTTATTTAAACAATTACAATGCCTAAGCTAGAGACCTCTATTTTAAAATCTACCTATCTTATCTATTTTTTCTATAGTCCTAGTCGATAATTCAAAATAACGGTAAAAAAAGCCGCCGATCAGTTTTGTAAAATATTTTCGGTGGCGTAATCGTCGGCCATTTTCGGTATGGAGATACAGGCCAGAAGGCAGGCAAGGCTTTAATAATTAGTTAGTCAATAATTTAGAAATATAAAACCATACCTTCTTTTTAATCCGATTTTCATATCTACTTTCTCGTGAGAGCTCTAAGACATTGCTGCTCAAGTTGTCATCAGATGGGTTAATTATTTCAAAAGAATCGTTCTCTACATTGTTTTCAGATACAGCATTTTTATGGGTAACTTTATTTATAATAGGTTTCATAAAAAGTGTTGGTAACGAGTCAACATCCGATGGTTCCCACTAACAAAATGCCTGCTGCAAACTTTATCATCCCGTGCAGCTTTCCATTCTATACGATTAAGTAGTCTTTGCCACAATTTACGCCGTTTTACTGGAACTCGATGAAATTTAATATTTATATCACCAAAGGTAGAGTGACTTTTGCCACAACGAGATGGCATATCTCCAAGGCTTAGTTATGATCACTTCTTCTGGGAACTCTGTTAGTTTCCTTTTAGAAAACAGTTCAAAATATCACGATAACGATATATTTACATTTATTTAAGTAAAACCTATGTTGATATAACATAAATATAAACGATTTAACTTAAATGGTCACCGCATTAAATTCCCGCACAATAACAAACAATCGTCTAGTAACTTGGCCCCCAACAGCTATTTGCGCATGTGTGAGCGTTTATCCCCCATTACGACCCCTCAGTTTGCGAAAAGGGCTAACGGCAGACTTGGAAATAGTGATATTTTTACGGGGCAGCAGGCGCTAAAGCGTCTAGCCAATGAAAAACGTACACAAGAAAATACACGATTTTTGACGGGTTGCGTTCTCCTTGTGTGGGGTGTTGTGTTTGTTGCGCCTAGGTGCCAGTCGCCTCTCCACTCGATTGGCTAACGCCACGCACTGGCGTTTGTTGCACGCCGCATTGACAAGTCCGCGTCGTCTAATCCATCTAGATCCTGACTATCCATCACCATATTGTCCTTATTGCCCTGCTATAGGTGACATTTCACATATGTATATATCTTGCCCACTCGTTATTGAGGCGCTCAAACTATATCTAGTATTTTTAAAATCCTTTACTGGACACAATCATTCACCCAACGATTACTCGTTTCTTTTACCACCGAAGAAACACGCCGTTTGTAATTACGGATTTGTAATTTTTAAAGATGCCATCTACCGTCGCGGTCTCGCGGGCGATACTCTACGTGACGGCGCCTCTGACTTTCGTTATTCTGTCAGGTTCGAGCCCGTTCCCTAAATAACATCCGTACGGAATATCTTTGGGCAGAAAACCATAATTCCATTCTAAAATTTGAGGCCACCTGGGGCATAACTGTCGCCAAATTAAAAACATTTTTTTTTAATGAAACCAGTCCCAATTGTTACGTACCTGTCTCTTTGAATACTAACAAGGAGACGACCCGGGGTGTTACACAGCGATTTTGTTCAAACTCGGGGGATTGGTAGACCTTCATGTAACTTGAAAAATCCTAAAGGGAATTTATTCAATGGGCAACGGTTTTGCCATGGCAACGAAAAATGTTTTTGACAACATAAAATAACATGGGATTTTGACCGATTTCCCTGTGAAAAATATTAAAAAATTGATAAAAATGTGACCAATTTTTTTTCGTCAATTTTTATCTTTTTTTTTTATAATTTTGGTATTTTAAATTTTTTTCACAGGAATGAGTCCAAATCCCATGTTATTTTCATGGGGAAAATTTTATTTTATGTTGTCAAAAACATTTTTCGTTGCCATGGCAAAACCGTTGCCCATTGAATAAATTCCCTTTAGGATTTTTCAAGTTACATGAAGGTCTACCAATCCCCCGAGTTTGAACAAAATCGGTGTGTAACACCTCGGGTCGTCTCCTTGTAAGTGCGATGAAATTATATAATGTTTTCTTGTTTAATTTATTAATATCAGTATCTGAACCGTAAATTATCTCGTTTTATCAAAAGTAAATAGGGGAAGAAAGTGTGGGACTTGGGTCCAACCGCACGACGTCTTATTTGAGGGGTAAAATTTTTGAGCTTCGGAAATGACTTCCCCCTCGCCTCTTTACAGGGACACAAAGGTATCGGTTGTACTCCGCCACGATGAAAAATAGTTCTCTATAAAATACGTGAATATTAAACTTTTGCTTTCGATAATTTGGTTAATTTAGTTCCTAAATAAAGTAGATATATGATAGAAACTAAAATGCGACATTTTAAAAATAATAACACGACTTTTGAAAATAAATAAACCGTAACTAGAAAACGCTTACTTAAATCGTGGAGAGCGTGGCGCCATCTAAGAGCAGAGATCGGGACTAATTGGTATATCTACGATGTTAAGGCCTAACAATTTGCAAGTTTAACTGAAATAACAGAGATAGCTACGAGCTTTTTTTGATTATTTTACAATTGATATAGTAATTATTAAATAAAATCAACCGTTATCGAAGGAAATAATGGTCAGCATTTGACAGAGAGACTATTTGAAATCGCGAGGCGGTGACATGGTTTTCATCTTGAGCGCGGACAGGAATACCACAAATGCACTACTTCGCGCGTAATGTGCTATCCTTATTGGTTAGCAATATCACGTGATCACTAGCTCTTTAAAAAGGGTGGAAGGTAAAATCTGAAGGCAGTGATAGACTTTCTCCCCCTATTTACTTTTGGTTTTATCAAAAGTGGATATCCACTTTTGGTTTTATTTAGCAAATGTTTAAACTTTAAAAATAGTTTTTTTGTACAATATTTCTACAATTCATAATTCATCTCTATTTGAAATATGTGTGATATTTGTTAAAAACGCAAAGAATTATTCATTAGCAAAAATATGTAAACTCGTCTAATCAATTAGACGAGTTTACATATTTTTGTATATATATATATATATATATTTATAAAACAAAAGACCCGGTGGGTGTGGGTATTTGAAAAAAAAACTGATTTTTTTCTAGAGATTATCAAATAATCAATCAAATTGGGAATTAACTAATGTCCTCTTTTCGACGTTAGAACTAGAACATTTAAAAAGCCTGTCATATCGAAAAACTTTAAAAAACATCATTTTAAACATCGTTACAAAACTATTATAACACACGATCAAAAAAGTAATTGTTAAGGTTCAAAAAGTTGATTTTAGAAATCTTGAAATCAACTTCAAACTCACAAAATCATCTTCAAAATCTCAAAATCTTTCAAAATGATTTTGATTGGGAAAATCAACATAAAACACGTTGAAAATATCGAAATCATAATGTTAATAGCAAAATCTCGAAATCGCTTCCAAAATCCCGAAATCACCCTCAAAATTACTTTGAAAATCGCTAAGTCAGCTAACGACGGAAGCACGTTTCTTTCCGTTGCGTATGTTACCACCCCTTGTAATAAAAGTAGACCAATCTGCTTTCTATCGTCTCTACCTTATGACCTTGATTTTTCGTTTTCGTCTTTTTAAACCTAGAAAGGCTAGAATAATATTGTCTATTTAGTATAAGCGTTTGTAATTTTATCTGACTGAAAATGTTTTCTATAATACAGGGTGTCCACTAAAAAATGAACTTTACAAATTTAAAGAACTCCCACCATACTGAGTTTGTCTAGCATATTTCGATGTAACACGAATTGGTTTCGAGTTATGTGCGTTTTCTTTCAATTTTAATTTTAATGACCTTTGTGATTTTGAAAAACAGTTCCTCGACTTCCTATTGGTCAAATTCGATCGAATCACACTTTTCTAATTGGAACTAATTTTCTAACACTTACGGTTCTCGCGTTAGTCTTTGGAAATTGGATGACCTTCAAGACATGATTCAAGGTCATTGAAATTTTTAAACTAAAGACCCTCAATCCTGATGAGGATGTGTAGCAAATTTCAGTACTCTAACACGAGTATCTTTAGAGTTATCAGCTCCCGAACCGCGCTTTCGACACGTTATCAACTTAACGACCTTCTTGTTTTTCATCTAGCATTTCTCGGCTTCTTATTGGTCAAATCCGATCAGGTCAAACCTACTTGTACTTAAAAAGTCATGTGGAACACTTTTCTAATTGGAACCAACTTTCTAACACTTACGGTTCTTGAGTTAGTTTTTGGATGACCTTGAAGACATGGTTCAAGGTCATCGACATTTTCGCATTAGGTTTCCCCTAGCTACATCTTGTATACGACTTGAAAATTTCAAAATCTGACTTAAAACAGATTTTGAGATATTCACAATGGTTCATTTTTTAGTGGACACCCTGTATAGGTACAAACCTGTACAGAAATCATCCTCCTTGAAATGCAGGCTGCAGATCTTCTGTCTATCTTTTGGTACAAGATCATCCCGACTAATATTTTTTAAGCATAAACTTCTAAGGCTTTCTTCGATAGGAAACTCGTGAAAAGATAGGTCTTTCCTAAACATGGTTTGATGTACAATATGGTACGCAACACGAAGGCATTGTGATGAATATCTCTATCTTTTACCTATTTAGTTCTAAAGATATCTTTTATCTTCAATACGATATCTAATTAGTTTTAAGATTAAAAATCTTAAAACTAATTAGATATACGGAAAATACTACCTAAGAAAATAAACTCGTGAATTTGATTTCTTATATATTATTAAGATTTATAAAGTTCAAGAGTTACATTATTTACACATCAAAACGCTCTAAACACCTCTAGAGCCTTCAAAACTATAGAACGCTTTCGTCTGATACGATTTTGAAAACTTGTAACGTCACAGCTGTAGTGTTAATAGTGGCCGCCATGACAGTTACCGTTTTTTATCAATATGCAAATTACCTTAGTGACGTCGAGAGTTTCGAATTAAAAGCACTCTATGCGTTTCACTGTTCGAATATGGCGCATAAATATATTGAGAAATGATAGTTTAACTTATTAAATCTTGTTCTTTCTATTAAGGAAAGTGGAAAACCGAAGTAAAAACATTTTTCCGCGATAGTAGGTTTTAGGTCGTACATAGTTGCCAGGCGATTTACACAGCTGCTAAAGCACGTTCGAAGTTGGCCGTGGTTAAACCTAGTTGCGTAAATGTGAAATACGTATAGAAGTTCATGCAATCCTCTTTAATAAGAGCAGCGAATTTGTTTAACACCTAGACCAGGAACGGCCCTGTGGCTAGTAGCATGAGTTACATATGATAAAAGCAAAAGTAAATAGGGGGAGAAAGTGTGGCACTTGGGTCCAACCGCACGACGTCTTATTTGAGGGGTAAATTTTTTGAGCTTCGGAAATGACTTCCCCCTCGCCTCTTTACAGGGACACAAAGGTATCGGTTGTACTCCGCCACGATGAAAAATAGTTCTCTATAAAATACGTGAATATTAAACTTTTGCTTTCGATAATTTGGTTAATTTAGTTCCTAAATAAAGTAGATATATGATAGAAACTAAAATGCGACATTTTAAAAATAATAACACGACTTTTGAAAATAAATAAACCGTAACTAGAAAACGCTTACTTAAATCGTGGAGAGCGTGGCGCCATCTAAGAGCAGAGATTGGGACTAATTGGTATATCTACGATGTTAAGGCCTATCAATTTGCAAGTTTAACTGAAATAACAGATATAGCTACGAGCTTTTTTTGATTATTTTACAATTGATATAGTAATTATTAATTAAAATCAACCGTTATCGAAGGAAATAATGGTCAGCATTTGACAGAGAGACTATTTGAAATCGCGAGGCGGTGACATGGTTGCCAGGGAATAAAATTCAAAATTTTCATCTTGAGTGCGGACCGGAATACCACAAATGCACTACTTCGCGCGTAATGTGCTATCCTTATTGGTTAGCAATATCACGTGATCACTAGCTCTTTAAAAAGGGTGTCCAGCATGGTGGAAGGTAAAATCTGAAGGCAGTGATAGACTTTCTCCCCCTATTTACTTTTGATAAAAGTAAAGACTTGCAATTGTCCCCATATGGCATTCCACACTAAATGATATTAACTAAAAATGAAATTTAGCAGTCAAATCAAGGCAGTCATCATCATCAGAATCAGTTTGATAATCAATTCGATAATTATAAGATGTCCCTGGTTCCTCAAGCAACACTCCAGCACACTTATCCCTTACAGCTTGTTGTTCAATTTCCGCTACCATTTTGTCAATTATGGTTTTTTTCACATGATTCAAATACTCTTCAAAAACTTCATTCGACACAGTTGCAAAAACCATTTTATCTTCCTTACCAACAACCATAGGAAAAACACGGGCATGCTTGAAGAAAAAGTTGTCAATTTTGGCCTTGCTTAACAGATTTTTCACAGAATTTTTAGTTTCACTGCCTTCAACAATTTCTTTGCGTAGTTTAGACACTGTAATATCAGCTTCTGCCACTATCAGGCTACGAACAAAATTAAGACTTTCACATTCAACCTTAATGGCTTTTTCAATATCTTTCATCCTTCTTTTTATGAGAACTTCCAAATTTTCTTCAGAAACATTTTCAGGAGCATTTCTAATATATTCTTCGATAATTACATCATTGGCTAAACGAAATGATTCTATCTTATAGCCAGATTGTTTGTTTAAAGGTTGAAAAATAGTTTTGTGTTTTGTAGCAAACTTTCTGTGAGGCTGACAACCATACAAGAATTTAAGTTCAGAACTTACATGCGTGGGCATATTTGGGACAATTTTATTAATATAGTCTTTAACTGTTAAAATTCTATCAGTCCCAGAAAAATTATTAATTTGTTTAGCTACAAACAAAATTGCTTCTTTTTCATATTTGCTCAAAGGCTTGGATTTTATATTATCTACTGTGTAGTTTCTTTCTTTTCCATATAATTTTACTTTGGGAACCTTTATTGTCCTAATATAATTATTGATATCTACATTGGGTTTCAGGGAAATGTAACCTTCCTTTTTAATTTTTTTAAAAATGAATACCTCGGAGTGATTACTAACAAACTTGGAATTACCACTATGTCCAAACACCTGATTAATTAATTCAACATCAACAGAGTCATTTACTTCTTTCAACATAACAATATCTTTATCTGATCTTGATAAAGTGAAATCAAGAAACTCATAAAATGACAGTATTAGGGTTTTTTCAGTTTCATATAAAAAACTACACATACTATCCATTAATGAATCACAATTTAAAATTGGTTCTAAATTGCCTTTTGAAAGGGCACCCATGTAGTTTTCGATATCTATTTCAGATCTGACTGGTATAAAAACCTGAGATCTACATTCATATAAAGGGAATAAACCATTGTGACGGTTTATTATAGCTCTGAAAGCGAGTTTGAAATTCGGAGAATATGCATTTTGCATATGCAACTTGAGTTTTTTGGTAGCACTACCCTTAAAGCTATCACATGCCACACTTAACAAAACTAAACTTAAGTATTTCCCAGATACAAATGACCCTAGCTCCTTCAAAAAAATGATATCTCCTTCAAAAGGTTCTTGTTCCGCCGCTTGAGACATTTATTTACATATGTTTTCAATAAACTCAATCGCGCTTATACACTTTCCTTTTTCTGAAAGCCAAGCAGACGATGATAACGCATTTTTCATTTTATTGTTTTTCACGCCATCGAGCGACGTATTCACTAACTTTTCTTAAGCCTTAAAACACACCTTTCCCTCAAGAAAGTTTGAACGATTGAACCTCGCCTCGTATATATCTTTACACTAAGCAATTTAAATACTTTAAAGTAAAATATGATTGCCGTAATTAAAGATTTATATCAAGACCCTATTAAATGGTGAGATATTTTCCCTCAATTTTAGAGTTAATTTTTTAAACGTTTTATCATTCATAGGCAAATTATCAAGAGTTGGGGCTTTTTCGCCTGTGGTGTTTACCTAGCAAATCAAATAGCGGATATAGATTTATCAGGTGGATCACCAGTCCCATTGTAACATGGATCTCATTACAAATTTACTAAGTATAACCCCAATATTGGTCCTTATATGTTCGAAGAAATTGATCTTTACTTAAACCAATTTTTTTTACTTTTTTTACTTAAGTGATATTTCACAAAACACAAAAATGATGAAGATGAACAATACATGATGGAATATTAAAAATAAAGAATGTACATTTTTATATACTAAACTTAGTCTTTCATTTCACCATCTTCTTCCTCTTCTTCAACGCCTCTTACATAAAGAATGTTGTTACATCTTATGACCATTTCGCCCAAATTTCCAGTGCAATTATTATCAATATACTCTTCAGTGTTTGCCAACTTAATAAATAATATCAATCAATTCATGAATTTCATTGTCAAGAGCAAAGAAATTGCATCAACATGTATTACCTGTAAATTCATGTATCCATCAACAGAAACTAAATATCCTTTATATTCCATGCCCCACTTCAATTTTACAATAACTGGTTTTCCAGTTAAACTGTTTAAAAAAGGCTTGGGATTCAAGGGAAGAGTCTGAAAAATAACATAGTAAAAAACACAGACAAGGCTAATTTTTAAGCCTATCTTTCCACGTTTTGCACAAGCCATTGTAATTTGGTAAAGCAAATTTTATTTGTATTTAATATTTTGTTCATACTAAGAAAATAAAACTCAACTTACCGACATGTTCAAATCTTTTAAATTTAATACACAAATAGTGGTAAATATAAATTTAGCCCGAAAGGACAATAAAAATGAAAGTTTTAGAGCGGTAAAATATACCGCTAGCAGACGACGAGAAGTAGAAAACGTCACAGATAAAATTACTTCGACCAATGACAATAGAGAACTGGAGAAAAAGAAAATATTTACACCAATAGCAAATGTCTAAACTCCCCACTAATTAACCTTTAACCCCCATTTTAAAAATTCGAGACGAGTTTAACATTTTAGGAAGTATTTTAATTTAAAATGTCTTTAATTTATAAATTTGCTGTTCTTTTTTTAATTATAAAATCTTTTGAAACCGAAGACACTTGCAATGTCTTAAATGATCAATGCCAAAGCCATGCTCACAAAGAAAAATCGAAATACCTAGAAAAAGGTAGACCCTAATCCCTATACTTTACATCATAACACTTATCCCAGAGTTTTAAAAACCCAATTTATTACAGAATCTAATAACTGGCAATATTATATAAATAAAATCAATGATGCGGTCGACTCTTACACTCACTGTAAGGATGGATGTGCTTGTTTTGTCCAGTATGAAAATTGTTAAATATAAATGAGGAAATCAAGTTTAATGGCATTACTAATATTTTAGAGTGATCAAAGACGATTTGGTACCTTTTCAAAAAGATGGCATTACCATCAACGATATAAAATCATCCAAAGATCGTGGGACTCATTATCAAATTATAAATCACAAATTATACAGGGAAAAGGAGTGTTTATTTCCTTTTCGGTATTTTAAATTTTTGACGTAGAGCCAAAACATTACTTAATCTACGAATATTTTATAGGTGTGCAGGAATTGACCATTTCTTATTGGAAGTAATTAAAAAACTTCCTGATATGGAAATGATCATCAACACGAGAGATTGGCCTCAAATGAGCAAATATAATACTCCCCTTCCAGTTTTATCATTTAGCAAAGTAAAAATGCCTTTTATTGCTAGGAAATTATAAAGAATGCCCAAAAATTATGTAATTTTTACAGACTCCAGATTATTATGATATAACATATCCAGCCTGGACATTTTGGCAAGGTGGCCCAGCTATAAGCCTATACCCAACTGGTTTAGGTCGCTGGGACTTACAAAGAACCAAAATTACCAAGTAGAAACGCAAAAGTTAAAAAAAAAACTTCATATTAAGCTATTTAGTATTTACCTATTAGGGAAGCTGAGAAATGGCCATGGGAAAAGAAGAATGGAGTAGCTTTCTTCCGCGGTTCTCGCACCAGCTCTGAACGAGATCCCTTAATTCTGTTATCAAGGCAAGAACCTGACCTAGTTGATGCTAAATACACCAAAAATCAAGCTTGGAAGTCAGAAAAGGATACTCTGGGAGCTGAACCAGCTAAGGAAGTCCTGCTAGAAGATCACTGCCATTATAAATACTTATTTAACTTCCGCGGTGTTGCTGCGAGTTTTCGTTACAAACACCTCTTTCTCTGCCATTCCCTAGTTTTTAATGTGCAGAGTGAATGGGAGGAGTTTTTTTACCCAGCGATGAAACCTTGGGTACACTACATTCCTGTGGAAAATAATTTAAGTAATGCGAAAGAGCTTCTACTATTTGCAAAAGAGAACGATTCAGTAGTCAAAGAAATCTCTGAACGGGGGTTCAAGTTCATTTGGGATCATCTGACAATGGAGAATGTTTCTTGCTATTGGTTGAGACTCCTCAGGCGTTACGCAAAACTTTTAAAGTACAAGCCAACCAGAGACCCCACATTGCAAGAAATTAAAGCATAGGTCTTCCAATATAAAACTTTTTCTAATCGTGACTCTCTAATTTTTAAGGAAATGTTTTTAAACTTGAATTGTAAATAAATTTGTAATAAAGTTTTTTTTACAAAATATATTACACGCTATTTTGTAATTTACATGTATTATAAATTAAATTATCTCATGATTACCGGTATACATGATTTTCAGTCACATTTTATTATGAGGCAATTTCCATTGGTTTGGTTTCACCTTCTGAAAATAAACATTTTAACACTTGGATTTCTAACAAAATGTGAAGCACACTTGTTTTTACCATCTACTTTCTGTTCACGTTCCTCAGCAGCACTTAAATCAGCCCGGAAAAAGATTCTAGCACTACTCAATGAGTAATTCAGCAGGTCAAATTCCTTTAGAAATAATTAAATGAGCCTTGATCCTTAATAGAGAGAAGCCTTTGCAAAATATTAACCTGTTGATATTGCTCCAATCGATTTACAGTTAACGTTATAGTTTGTTGTAATTTTTCATCTTCTTTGCCAATAGCTTGTTCTTGATGTTTCAACGCTTCTTCCTAAAAGTAGAGTTGTTAAATTTACATGAAATACTATACAGGCCCAAAAACCCACGCGGACATACTTTTTGTTTTCGGTATTTTTCCTTAACGGATTGGAACCAATGTAGAGAATCAAAATCTTGATACTGATCGAGCAACTTCAATATATAAGCTACTCCTAAATGAAATATAATTTGTTTAATATGATGGAAATATTAATAATATTCCCTTACCCATAGCAAAACCATCGTCTGTAAAAGCAGCACCTTGCTTGTTCTTTCGAGTCAACAGTTCTTTGCAAGTTATGGAATGTTCAATGAAATTAACAGTCAAAGGTGGAACAATTACAAAGAAATTTCTTAAATGAATGTTCTTGGGATCACGGAATGCAGGAGAAAATACATCTAGCAATAGTTTGAAGTACTCCGTTCCCTCTGAGAAATTCTTAGTCAGGTTTCCAATGACCAAATCTAATTTTTTGGCAGCATCTACACATTCAGTGGACAGATTCTCTTCTTTACAAAGTTCTTCAAAGTTGATGATATCATCCAAATCAGGAATAAAACGAATAGCATTGCTGCAACAGTGCAAGCCTCCAGAACGAATCATACGTACAAAACCCAGAGCATTACCTAATTTTAGAAAAGAAAAAAATCAGGGTCGAATAGATTATGAAAAATTTCAATTATTCTTACCGACTTGACTGATTAACATTCTAAATTGATCCAAAAAACTCAATCCATCAGGCGTTAAGCCTAATTTACGTATTCCTTTGTTAAATTTTTCAGCTCGTTCATATGGAAACTAAAATAATTTTTAAGTTTAGTCGGTTTTATTTGGATTGCAATCAAATACTTACTTTCTCTGCGTGATAAGACTTATTTTCTCTAAAAAACCTTAAGTCCTATAATAAAAAATTTAGAGGGTATTAGAATTAAAATAACAGCTTAAAAAGCGAAACATTTACTTTGATAAGCTTGGACTTAATGTGTTCATCATAAAGAAACTGTGAAAAAATGTAGAATTTCTTTCTCAAAAACTGATAGGTAAAGTTGACAGTGGTATTCATAATTCCAATTCCATGCGTTCTGATGGAATTCGCAATATGCCGGATATTTATCGTATTCAAATGTTTATTGTTACTAGAATGTTCGATGAAAATCTGGTTATTCAAGTTGTAAAGATACTTGGAGACAAAGACATGAATATTCCGCATAATCTCTAAAACATCCAAACCCTGGAAGAATCATTTAAAATTAACAATAAGAACAAATTTAACGAACACTTTTCCATTTTTTACCTGTTCCAAAGTTTGACTGGGCAAATGAGCTTCAACAGTGAAGAGCCCGTATTTTTGTCTAGCCAAACTTCTCATTTCTCCGTAGGTTTTCCAATCATGCAATGCTACAGTCGTAAGATTGTAGAATATCTTCTCCAGATAATGTTCAACGTAGCCTACAAAAAGAAAATCCAAGATTAATTTGAACTTTAATAATGCCCAAAATAATTGATTTTTGTTTTACTTTTAATATTGATATGTCTATCGAAGAATCTAATAGGCCTAATCATCAGAAAATGAGATAGATCCTTTGAGTTGACTTTGAAAGGATTACGTTCTTCCAGTTGTAAATGAGTATGTGTTTGTAGCCTCAAATCTGTTTCAATGTCTTGACAGAGGCGGTCAAGCATCAACTGTAATTAAATGTTAAGATTTTCAATTTAAAATTATTAACAAATAATGTAAGTATTGTTAGAAATAATGTTTTAACAATACCTCTTTCAACTTTCCATATATTTCCTTATCAAAATTATCCAAAAGAACTTGAGACGACAATTCATGCTTAGTGCTTTTCATAGGATTAACGCAGTCACGTAAAGCACCAAACATGTACTGAAAAGATAATAATTTTTCTATTCAAAGTAATTCACTTAATTATTATTGTTTCGAAAGTCGTACATGAATTCTATGGCAATCCAAGTAGTTATCATAAAGATCACTGACGTATGTGGGAAATATTACGCGATGCCAATAAACGAAGCTGCAATCGCAGGCATCTTGTAGTCTAAACATTGGCATCTTTAGTATTGTAGTAATATAATTAGAGTATAATATGAATTACTTTTCACGTAAATCACAAATCAGGTCTAATTTCCTCAAAACTTTGTTCAACGTTAAAAGTTCGTCGTCTTTTAGAGATTTCATTTGAACACCCAATGCCAGGGCAAGATGGGCAATAAGCCGTCTTTCTTTAGTGCCTAAAAGAATAGACTTCGCAATCAGACCTAAGCTAAAGATAAGAAATTCTAGAACTAATTCATACCAGGTCCATTCAACGATTTTTCTGTCAAAACTAAGGCTGACAGTACATCTAATCTTCTTTCACTGTATTTCTTGTCTGATATCAAACGCTTCTACAAAATTAAACATTGTTAGAAACAGCATGGTTCAATTAAATTCAAACTTGAGCATTCATACTTTGGCTACAGTAACGTTAGTTAGAGCAATGTAACATAAATGTTGAATAATATGATTGATAGATTCGTGAATTTGCACCGAATGACGGAAGAAAGTTCCTTCTATGGCCTGAATAATGAAGATATTGAACAAAACGAAATAAAATATCATGTTATAAAATTTATTACTTTAAGTATTTCAATAAAACGGCAGAGAGACAGTACGGTAGACTTCATCATTGACTTTGATAATGTAACGTGTAAATTAGTAATTAGCTTCAATTGATCACTTAAGGCCATAGCAAGTGATAAGCCCTATAAAATAAACAAATGAATAAAGTAAATAAAACCACAAGTTAAACATTCAAAGCTAAGACTGAATTCGTTACTTGTATTAAAAGGGCAGATTTCCTGTTAAGATCGTCAATCAATTTTCCACCATCGCTCAACTGTGATTCCATTTTAATCATCCAAGATGAAACTTGAATGTACATACTCTGAACATCCCTACAGAGATGATAAATCATGGCTGCGTTCAGTAACTCTAAAAAAGCTTAGCGCTGAGCTCAACGGTCAGCGGTTTTTTACTGAACAAGTTTTTTTGACTTCCAGTTTTGACGTCATGTTGCCCGTCTGTTGAGCAACGAAGTGATCGGCTTTAAGAGCAGGTTTTTCCGTTGCTCAACAGTCAAGTGATGTTACAGACGATATTTTACCAAATTTACAACAAGCATAGCATTCAACAAGATCCTATGTCACGTTAGCAACGGTCTCAACGAAAATAATTTTTCAGATACTTCATTGAGAGTTACTGAACGCAGCCCATATTAACACCAAAAAGAAAAATAAAATTAATCAAATCACATCTTACTTGGCAATATTTTGAATCTTCTGTTGTAAATAATTACTCCTCTGAGTTTTAACAGACTCTACAGCCTTTTTTTCCAGAGCTTTCTCCATTAACGGCAGCATCAGAAGGAGGAAATTATCAGCAAACCATAATACATTGCCGATTAATTGGATTGCAGGAACCTTTAAAATATTTTAATGTTAAAGGGAATCTATGATAATGCAAAGCAACTGACCTTTTTACACGTATCCCAAACATATTTAAACATTTTCTTGTCCATAGTACGAAAGAGGTGAAAATGTAAAATGTAGAGGCAACAAATTCCTATCAAACTGCGACGAGATTCTACTTCAGGAGGTTCAGCTAATTTCAAATCCACTATTTCTATCCATCTTTTAATAACATTGTTCAATACGTCAGCAAACATGCTATTTTTAGAAACCAGAGCAACACCTTCATCGAACCCTTGCTCCACACAACTCTAAGCCAATTGTGTAAATTATATTTAGTTATAAATCATTTAAGCGAGAGGTCCATCTTCAATCTTACTGAAAATATTCTTCCATCCAAAAGCTGCAGTTCTAATTTGGTAATCATGTTTTCAAAGTGACGCAGCTTCTCTGACGTTACATTGAAGCGTCCAGTATTGTGATGTACGGATTTAACCATTCTTTTATACAGAGTCCAGTGCTCTCTTAACGTTGCCTGGGTTTCTATAATTTCATCCAAAGTTACTAACGTAGCCATCATGTTTCCAAGTTGTTCAAAGACAGGCTGTTAACAAAAAAAAAATATTTAGAAATTTTTTAAGATTCTTTTATAATTGCTTAGGCTATTTTAACCTGAAAGAGAACATCAGTGACATCAATAAGTGACATTTCAGGACTGTGTAACGCTGACATTTGATGAATTACATTCTTGGCTACCAAATTACACCTTGTCACGAAACAAGAAAGTTCTTGCATAAGTGGAATTATGCGACCTATGTACATCTGAGCATCTCCTTCTTGAAATCCTTCTAGAGGCTCTTTAAAATCAATAAGCACAAGGAATATATTACACATACTAAGACCAATACCACAGTCAAATTACCTCCTTCTCCATAGAACAATAAAGCATTGTAATATTTAGTCTTAGCTTCATAGCACAGTTCATTCATTTCACAACATAGTACTGCCAAAACAGCGATGACTTTGTTCAATACTTTATTATCTGTTGATACCAATTCAACGACTGCGCTTCTCTCGTATGGTAGAAACTGTAATTTTGATCTATCTTAGTCTCCACAACATATTAAAAACCATTTGCAAAGAAGTACTTGGAGAGCGATAGGATTCAACGTAATATCCCAGTTACCGCTGATAGCATCATCGAGAGCTTGCTCAATTCCTTGCAATTGGGTACCATATTCTTCCATAAATTTTCCATATTTTCTAAGTTGTACTTCACCGACGATTTCTTAAAAAAAAAGGGTGCCAAACATGCTTTCAGTAAGGGCCAAAGGGCTTAAAGGAAAAGACCCGCCCACTTCTTTGAAATCAAGGCTTAAGCACTCACTGACAGCTCCTTCGTCCAAACGGTCAGAATCCCATTCCTGAGTAGAATCAACCGCCATAATCAATTCATTAAAATTAATTTACCTAACTTTTGCTAATGCAACGAGAAAACCCTGTTTAAAACAGAGTAAATTAATATGTTTCAATTTTACGTTTGGAAGCGTTAAACTCCTCACTATGAACTTTTGTTATGCAGCTTGCCAAAGCATTAAAATATTTTGCCGATAGATGGCAGCGTTTACGGATTTTTATTCAACATTTTCTTTTTACCGCGAAATTTGAACTACCATTTAGAAGAGTCACTTCTATTTTGTCCTGAAAATGCATTTCCAAACGGAATAAATACGAATTCCCAACGGAAATTAAGAATTGTAGTGAAAAATTTATTTTCATTTAAAAAAGTACAATAAAATTGATAAAAACACCAAAAAAACCAATACACTTTCGCTTTCGTATCACTCAAGTTATATATTGATTCAAAAGCTCTGTTACGAAGGCTTAGTACTTAGTGAAAACAAATAATTAGACATGATGAATTACATTACATTAATGAATCAAATATTTACATGACTTAAAACGGAGATGTACGACGGTACGATAAAAATTGATTAAAATGATTATTTCGATGATCACGGAAATGAATGAGAGATGATTTCCGCTTTGGTCCTTAAAGGGCAACTTCATCCAAAAGATGAAGCTCTTTGTTGTTAATCTGAGTCTTAGTTTCGGGATTTTTGTCTTTGCCGAACGAGAATATATCCAAAACGATCGTTTTGGACGCTCCGGAGCCGGTACAACAGGAACCAGAACCAGATTTAGAGGAACCGTTTGACTTGTTATTAGTCGTCGTGACGCACGTGTTGCGTCTACCAGGACACAACAGTTTGACGTAAGCCTGTCTGTATTGTCGGTTTATGACGGCGTAGATGATAGGGTTAATGCAGGACGACATCCAGGCAAAAACCGAAGCGATCACGTGAATCACTGGATAGCTGTAAAAATAAAAATAACTAAGGCTTAGCCAGTCTACTTTCCCAAAGAAAAGCCAAGGCTTACCTGATCTTGCTATCAAAAACGTTAACCACCATCAATGGTAGAAAACAAATTAAGAAGGAGCAGAAGATGATCAGCATGAGTCGAGTTAAACGCAATTCATCTCCTCTGAGCCCCGATCCGGTGCTCAGATTGCCCGGATTTGGGGAAGTTGGCGGGGAATGAGCCACCAAGGCCCGTCTGGAACGATGCACTTTGTAGAAAATGCACGAATAGGAGGCGATGATGACGATGCAAGGCAACAAGAATCCCAGAACGAAGAGAAACTTCTTGGGTGATTTTCCGTTCAGATCCAAAATGGTGCAGGAGAAAGTACCAGGATGATATCCCAGTTTTCCCCAGACACCCAACAAGGGCGGAATCATAATACAGAAACTGAAAGCCCAGTACAAGGCGATCATCAGAGCGATGTAACGACGCCGGTAGATTCGGTCGTACAAGTGGTAATGGTTAATTAGGATGTATCTAAAAATGGATCCTAAGATTAGTAAAAAACGTGTAGGGGTACATCAAGTGGATAAGATATTTTCCTTATTATAAGAAACAGTCCAGCAAGAAAAATTCTTATTATAAGATTTCGCTATTTTTGCGTCAAGTTGAAAAGATCGCGAAGTCCCAAACAAAATGGCGGCTGACGAATGAAAATCAACGAAAACGTAAAGAGTTGTTTAATTCTTTCGTTGAAATACTTTTTATTTCAATAGTATCGAAATTATTAACGAATTTATTCGTAAAACATTTAGGTCAAACAAGAGTGCTATTGATAATGCATGTTGCAGCTCAAAATAAGGCCAAGGCTTAAGAATTTTAATGACACTAGAGTAATAATATATATATCATTAAGCCTTGTCATCAAATGCTATTTCATAAATAGTACGCCGAAATGTTTAAAATTCAAAATTCGCTCAAATTCTTCGGCTGGAACTTTAAATTTATAAATTATTCCCGTATCATCGTCTTTAAGGTCTATGTTAAATAATTCACCGCCATTCGACGCCATCTTTAATTCTTATTTAAAACTACCTAGAAAGTGTTCTTACTAATCTTGCAAGATCTCTGACGTCAATCGCTCTAACTTCACGAGATCACAAGAAATCTTACATTTCTTGCAAGAAACCTTATCAACTTGACGTACCCACGGTAGAGACTGAAAAAGCAGCTAGCCTAACCTGTTAATGGTAATGGCGGTCATGGACATCAAGGAAGCGGCCACATTCCCGTAGAAGAAGAAAGGAAACAGTTCGCAGAGGGTGTCCCCGAGCAACCATTCCTCGTGAATGTACCTGGACGCTGTCAATGGTAAGTTGATGGCGCAAAACAGCAAGTCCGCCGTGCACAGGGAGATGACGAAGGCGGTGGTGGCGTTACGCAGCTTGGCGCAACGGGCCAAAGCCAACATGGTGATCAAGTTGCCGGTAAGACCCACTACTATGAACACCAGACTGCAAACGGCGGCGAAAACGGTAGCGCCACGAGGGTACCAAATGTTCCGGCCGCTCACCAATTCCTCTTCCACATCGTCAGACATCTTGCGCGTTACTGAAATTAAAGAAGGAACCAGTTAGATAGCCCTATAGCCCATTAAAAACTAAAATTTATGGCAAAAACCGCATCAAAAAATATTAAGTGGTTGATTTTGAATAAAATAAAGAAATTTCCGCCGCGACAATTGCTGAGGAGTCGGTGAGACAGAAAAACAACGTAAAAGCGCGCGCTGCTGAAGACGCAAAAAATTTGTTTTGCACTCGCGGCGCGTTCCAGTTATAAGAGACCTAAGCCTAAATTGCGCGATTTTAAAAGTTAAGATAGTTCGCAAATCGCTCATACGGGGTTAGGGGCGCTGGCGGCAGCCCCTAAGATGGCGACGAAAATTCAAACCTGACGTTATTTTTCGTTTCAACTTTTTGGGCCAAAAGCTATTTTTTCAAGACAAAAAAGGTACGTGTTAGTAAATTAAACGTCTGGTTAATCTTTTGTTACGGAAATAAGGCCATATTTTTAAAAGCTTGGCCGTTCCCCTTTAAAACGAGGAAGTTCCGATATGATATCTTCTTATCTTTGGAAAGTTGGGCTTGGCTCTTTTTAGATAAGAAAAACACTGTCAATAAAGGTCGATTGCGAATAATTATATATACATTTCTATTTCAACAATGGGGCAGGCGCTTTATTAGAAAACCAATATCGCTTCTAGCATAAGTAACGTAATAACAATAAGTATGACAATTAATGAGATTTACAACCAAACTGATTTTCATAGTTATTGCGTAATCAAGATGTTTTCTCAGCACAGATCCCTCTAGTGTCTAAAATACGCGAGACTTCCGGTAAGCCGAAATATCTGGTTGCCGATAGATAGGCGGAATATTAGGCTAAAATGATAAAAATTAAAAAAGTTTTTCTCGGCGCCACGAGCTCATGTTTTTTTATCACGCGTGATTCGCACGCGGGCTTCTAAACAAAGCCAAAGCCCCTCGCGACGCCAGAACGTGCTCTCCGATATTAGGCTTAAATTGACCGATGTCAAAATTAGGTTTTTGCGCGCGGCACTATACCTTTACATCATGAGGTATAGCAGGCTTATTTACCTGCTTTTATACCCTAACATGGCGGTGTAGTTTCACGCGCAAAATGAATTTTAAGATCCAACAATTTTTATCAAAATGTAGTCATCCAAAACGGTAAGTCACAGCTTGAAGAGAGTATCATACTTATTGTTATTATGTTACTTATGCTTAGATTAAACCCACGTAAATCAACTTCTCCTGAAACACCGAAGCACTGAGGTTGGAACATTTATACAGGCGCGATTTAACTATAGGCATAATATAAGCCTTGATATTTAGAATCGCAAATTTATATGCCGACTAATTAAAGAGATTTTACCTTCAACGCAAAAAAAAACCACAAAATGTCATGAGAGAGAGCTGTCAATATTGTAATCTTATTGGTGGGTAGACAAACATAATTCAAGGTCATTTTCCCTTAGATTCGTTTTCTTGTTCATGTTAGCTTGAATGTATTCATTTCAACCATGAATATCAAACTGCATTAGGCATTTTGCGAGGATGGGAGGGGCTTACATATTATGACGTTGATCACGCGACACCACTCAAAAATGGTTTAAACGTTTTTAAACTTGGCTTAGAGCTAAATTTATATAGTTAAATTTTAAAATTCATCTTTTCGATTGAACGAAAGTGGGAAAAATATTAACAACAAATACATTATTTTATGAAATTTTTTTTGTACCGGTATTTTTCTAAGAATTACAAGTAGTTTTCTTGGCCAGTTAAAATGCTCAATCTCCGAAACGTTTCGTGGATCGAGTCAACGACAAACGCCTGTCTCCTGATTGGCTTAAGTGATTTCATTTCAAACTGATTCTCAGATAACAGTTGCGTTATGTGAACCGAGGTTTAAGATTAGATTAAAGTTCAGATATCAGTTTATTCGTATTTACGCTCAGATATTATCAGATCAGTTGATAGTTGTCAAAATGCAAATCAGATCAGTTGATAGTGGTCAAAATGCAAATCAGATCAGTTGATAGTGGTCAAAATGCAAATCAGATCAGTTGATAGTGGTCAAAATGCAAATCAGATCAGTTGATAGTGGTCAAAATGCAAATCAGATCAGTTGATAGTGGACAAAATGCAAATCAGATCAGTTGATAGTGGTCAAAATGCAAATCAGATCAGTTGATAGTTGTCAAAATGCAAATCAGATCAGTTGATAGTGGTCAAAATGCAAATCAGATCAGTTGATAGTGGTCAAAATGCAAATCAGATCAGTTGATAGTGGTCAAAATGCAAATCAGATCAGTTGATAGGTGTCAAAATGCAAATCAGATCAGTTGATAGTGGACAAAATGCAAATCAGATCAGTTGATAGTGGACAAAATGCAAATCAGATCAGTTGATAGTGGACAAAATGCAAATCAGATCAGTTGATGATAGTGGTCAAAATTAAGATCAGATAGTTTAAGCCCGAATCAAATCTGAATTCATTTTAAACCGACAGACAGGTGAGAGGATTTCAGATACCTGTCAGTTATCTTAACCGACTATTAAATTAATTTTAAAATTTTGAATTCTGTTTATTTTAATTTGTTTTCCACAAAGTTAAAATATATTCTAAACGTATAAGTCGGATTCTGAATCTGGTGTGATGAACCATGGATTAAATAACCTTATTTAATCCATGGATGAACTATAGCAGATTGGTTAAGATCGGTTTCTTAGGACTATGAATCAGATTGCTGGCTGTGGGAATATAAAAAGGTGGTTTATTTTCGCCTGTTCTCGGACTAAAAGTGTACTCTTTTTACCATAAAACGCTTTATTCGCCTGACATAGATTTAACCTTGGATTAATAATAGTAGTTCCTACCTGGATGTATCACTTGGAAAAAACCTGACAAGCAAATGGCTTTTGCGGTAGCAGCGCCGCTTCGGCGAAGTTAACGGAGTATTTCCGAAACTCCCGTAACACCTAGCCTTCTACAAGGCAAAACCCGTAACAAAAACTTAGGAAATGCACGCGGAACGCTAGTGATATATCCAGGTAGGAACTACTATTATTTATCCAAGATTTAACTGACCACCACATCAGTTAGAACAAGCTTAAGAACCGACAAAGGCTTAAGGAACTCCCAGAAAATCCATGTCAAAACATTCATTAATAGAAATGTTTATACGAGCAAAAGAGGGAGGATATTTGGTCCTACCCTGTAATTACGTGGAAAACATGGGGTAATAACTGACCCTAATTAATAGCGGCGACCCCTGTGAATTGAATAAGACGGAGTCACCAAACTACTGAGATTTAAATGATATCAATCTTCATTAAGAGATGCTACCGGATCAAAATAAAGAAGACCCTGTAGAAAAAAAATTACACGCGCAAAAACTAACAGATGTAACGCTGTAAATTAAGCCTTTGTACGACCGTTCCCACGCAAAATGAAACCGAAACTAACAAGCTGAGGCCCCAAAATTGTTCGGTGCCCCTAGCTAAGGCAGGCTCGGGAAAAAAACCCCTTCCAACTGTTTTCTAATGAAATTCGAGACTGAGGCACCCTAAGCCTCGGTTCAATTGAACTGTGAAAGACTAAGGCTTAGGATGGGGAACATTTGGACGCGTTTATCTTTTAAGTTCGAAGCCTCTTTTAAAGAAAGTTTCGCGGTGTTGAGACACGACTATTAGGTCTCACAGAGGGGTAATTGAAATCAGACTTCCCCTACTATCTGTTTTTTGGCCCCGCACACTCGTCTTTGGCCGCGGTCTTTTGAAACAGAACAGAGTCGGAAAACTGACATTCATTCAGAGCGTCTTTGGATGCCGACGTCTCCCACGCCCGCAACCCTCGTCTTTAAGAGGAACTTACTTAGCGGAATGTTTTGTGTACGCGATGTAAATGGAGGGAAAAAATAGACGTATTGAATAGGAGTCTACGAAGTCTAAACGCGACAACAATGGATTAATTGTAATTGATAACGAGTACTGGGAGTTTGTTATTGACGTTTTCAATGGCACACAGGGGGAGGGGCCACGGGGACAGATTGAATTTGACAAGGGCCAGAATAAGGAACGCGGGGACATTTTAGAAAAACCAGGGTACGATAGATTTAAAGAATGGCTATAGTCATAGAAAGTCACTAAATCAGTGATTCAAGATAGATGTTTATTCAAAAGCTGCATTTTAGTTTTAACCTCAAACGATGAGACAGTGAACCGTTGTCCTCAAATGCTTACAGTACTTTGTAGTTTTTTGGTCATGGCGGACATTTTGGAGGCATTTTATTTCTTGTCCCGTGGTAGCTATAATATTCTAGCCAACAATATATTTATTTATAACTAGGTGGAATAGACGCTTCAATGAAATAAAGTATTTAAAATACTTGTATTTTAAATACATATTCAGTATTTCGTATTTTATTTTAAATACTTGAATATTAAATACATATTCAGTATTTCGTATTTTATTTTAAATACTTGAATATTAAATACATATTCAGTATTTCGTATTTTATTTTAAATACTTGAATATTAAATACATATTCAGTATTTCGTATTTTATTTTAAATACTTGAATATTAAATACATATTCAGTATTTCGTATTTTATTTTAAATACTTGAATATTAAATACATATTCAGTATTTCGTATTTTATTTTAAATACTTGAATATTAAATACATATTCAGTATTTCGTATTTTATTTTAAATACATATTCAGTATTTCGTATTTTATTTTAAATACATATTCAGTATTTCGTATTTTATTTTAAATACATATTCAGTATTTCGTATTTTATTTTAAATACATATTCAGTATTTCGTATTTTATTTTAAATACATATTCAGTATTTCGTATTTTATTTTAAATACATATTCAGTATTTCGTATTTTATTTTAAATACATATTCAGTATTTCGTATTTTATTTTAAATACATATTCAGTATTTCGTATTTTATTTTAAATACTTGAATATTAAATACATATTCAGTATTTCGTATTTTATTTTAAATACTTGAAGATTAAATACATATTCAGTATTTCGTATTTTATTTTAAATACTTGAAGATTAAATACATATTCAGTATTTCGTATTTTATTTTAAATACTTGAATATTAAATACATATTCAGTATTTCGTATTTTATTTTAAATACTTGAATATTAAATACATATTCAGTATTTCGTATTTTATTTTAAATACTTGAAGATTAAATACATATTCAGTATTTCGTATTTTATTTTAAATACTTGAATATTAAATACATATTCAGTATTTCGTATTTTATTTTAAATACTTGAATATTAAATACATATTCAGTATTTCGTATTTTATTTTAAATACTTGAATATTAAATACATATTCAGTATTTCGTATTTTATTTTAAATACTTGAATATTAAATACATATTCAGTATTTCGTATTTTATTTTAAATACTTGAATATTAAATACATATTCAGTATTTCGTATTTTATTTTAAATACTTGAATATTAAATACATATTCAGTATTTCGTATTTTATTTTAAATACATATTCAGTATTTCGTATTTTATTTTAAATACATATTCAGTATTTCGTATTTTATTTTAAATACTTGAATATTAAATACATATTCAGTATTTCGTATTTTATTTTAAATACATATTCAGTATTTCGTATTTTATTTTAAATACATATTCAGTATTTCGTATTTTATTTTAAATACATATTCAGTATTTCGTATTTTATTTTAAATACATATTCAGTATTTCGTATTTTATTTTAAATACATATTCAGTATTTCGTATTTTATTTTAAATACTTGAATATTAAATACATATTCAGTATTTCGTATTTTATTTTAAATACTTGAATATTAAATACATATTCAGTATTTCGTATTTTATTTTAAATACATATTCAGTATTTCGTATTTTATTTTAAATACATATTCAGTATTTCGTATTTTATTTTAAATACATATTCAGTATTTCGTATTTTATTTTAAATACATATTCAGTATTTCGTATTTTATTTTAAATACATATTCAGTATTTCGTATTTTATTTTAAATACTTGAATATTAAATACATATTCACTATTTCGTATTTTATTTTAAATACTTGAATATTAAATACATATTCAGTATTTCGTATTTTATTTTAAATACATATTCAGTATTTCGTATTTTATTTTAAATACATATTCAGTATTTCGTATTTTATTTTAAATACATATTCAGTATTTCGTATTTTATTTTAAATACATATTCAGTATTTCGTATTTTATTTTAAATACATATTCAGTATTTCGTATTTTATTTTAAATACATATTCAGTATTTCGTATTTTATTTTAAATACATATTCAGTATTTCGTATTTTATTTTAAATACATATTCAGTATTTCGTATTTTAATTTGTTAGAGATAAAAAACTATTTGAAGTTCAACCAATTAAATTACGCTATTCCGTAACGTCACTTAGAAACATTTGACCCGTCGTCTGCTTAATATCAAATATTGCAATTATCCAAAGTTACATAATTACAATGTCACTTTTGCTATTATTGGAATAGCAGATTAATAATTTTGAAGGGCTAAACCTAAGTTGCAGCAAAGGATAATAAAATGCGAATAATTCCATTGTAGGAAGTCAAATTGTTTGCCCTCGTGTAAACAATTGTCGTGTTATTGCGACGCAGAATATTTCAATATAAATGCATTGTTTAGTTGAAAAGTGTTAGTAGCGTAGTGTTACTGAGAAATTGGTGTAGTGTTACTGAGAAATTGGTGTATCCTTAAGTAACTTAATAACCATAAGTATTCAGCGGCGGTGATCGGAAAAAATTCCTGTGGGGCATAGGCCATTATTTTTAATTCAAATATTTATATACAGAAAACTATAAGTCTATAATATTATTCTATAGATTTGTCACTAATATTTTACTGAGAGTTACGTCATCACAAGAAGAAAATATCCCCCTAGCGAGGGGCTTTCAAAGGTTACGTGTGCCGCGTTAGCAAGCGGACGCAAATCTGCGACGAAGCCCGTAATGCAGTCTGTCTTGTGATTAGCTTTCAGTAAAACTTTTGCATGTGAAGAATAGGAAGTGTCACATTTATGGTACGATATTGTTAAGCAAGTACATGTTCCGCTCTAAATATTGAATACTATATTTCTATGAATTCATAGATAGCAATATATCTGTGTACATGGATCAAGAATAAATTATTAAGCCATTCTTAGGCTAATTAGTTCATGAAATTTTTTAAGTTAAGAAATGAAATGGTTTACAGTGAATTTGATAAAAAAAAACCTCAGCCATACGCGGCTTACTGGTTATTTTGACTTAACCCAATGGTTAATTACCACTACTTAAACTGTTAAAGAACCAATTTCAAAAATAAAAGGTCGAAAACTTACTAAGCCTAATCATTTAGCAGACAACAACGGCGCCATTTTGCCAAAATTGAACGTGAATGCTCCAGCTTCTCTACGAAAGTACGCCGGAAATCGACTTTAGCAACGCTTAGTTTGTCCACATTAAACTAAAATTAACCGTGATTTTCCTATTTCCAGTATTTTTAATAACCCGTTCTTTTTAAAGCCTGAACAGTAAAGCCCCGTTTTCAATCACGAATTTTTCTTTAAAAAATTATGCTTTCGCCTCAAAACTAACCACGAGAAGCTTCGCTATCGGCTTTTTTGTCACGAGAAGCAGATATCTAAATGGATTTGATATACGCTTATTTTGAAATAAAATCGCGTCAAAAAAGCAAAAGCGAAAAGCCTGAAATTTATCGTAATTGTAAGTCCCCTTAGATTCTTGGGCCATGTTGAAACGAACGAACTGCCCTACGTTTCAGAAACGCATTATCGACCATTTTTGACTTTTTGAGTTTGAATGCTCCACGTACTAATTTTAGGGCGCTGATTTTAAATTTGAAGTCCGTTTTTTTTTCCGAGATACAATAACGCATTGAAATCGAAAAGTTTCGAAAATACTCCGCAGAAACGCATTAAGTACCGTCGGAAATTTGCAGAAACGCATTAGGTGTTTTTCCCCGCCTGTTCTGGGTTTTTTGAGCAGGTTAAAAAGTGTAGCCATATGACGTCATTTTACTTCAATTCTGTCTTGACGAAAAAAACGAGTTGGAGTAAGAAGAAAGTAGTTAAAGGTTAAAGGTTATTTATAAAAAGCTTGCCCGTCATGTTTTCCTGAAACGAAATTTAAGCAGACGACAAAGCTAGATTACTTCCTCTACACCTCCTTTCGAGGAGGAGTAAAAAGTGTAACCTTCGAGCTCTGGAACAAGCGAACAAAATTCGGGGCAGGGTAAATTTTACCCCGAGAACAGGCGAATAAAAAGTCTTAGGCTAAAAAGTTTACACTTTTTGTCCCCGGACAGGCGAAAAAACACCTATTATGTCGTTATTAACCGATAATTAGAGTCTTCATTTCGTATAATTTCGTCTGCTCTAATTCATTCAGTATTATCAAGAATGTATTTATTTATACTCAGGGAGAATGAATATGTCGAGACTATCGACGGACACGCTAAGGGGGGGGGGGGGGGAAAGGAGGCGGTCTTATTTTTTGCGTCCTCGCTGCAGCGTTAATCGCGTCGAAAAACGTAATTTTTAAGAACCAATGAGATTTGCAGTATTATTTGATTTTATTAAAGCGGAGGAGCATACCGGGGGCCCCAACGGGTGGAATTGGAGAAACGCTAAAAATAATCTCGACATATTCATTCTCCCTGAGTATAAATAAATACATTCTTGGTATTATTATACCACATAATGCGTTTCTGCCACGAGGTTTAGCCAAATATAAACGTATAAAACGCATTATGTCAAATTATTCTGAGATTTACTAAATTTTGGCGACAGTCGTTGTCATATTTAGAAAACGGACTAAAAGAAACCCCTAAAAATTAATTTTCAGTTACCTAAATACTGAAGTATTGTTATTTTTCATAAGAATTACCAAAATAAATTTATATCGAAATAATGCGTTTCTGAAACGTAGAACAGCGAAACCGGATTTCACAGGCACGCTCATATTTGAATTTTTCGCCATCAGATGGCGACACGCGGTTACTTCGACGTCTTGGCAGAAATCGCCGTTAACGCACGGCCTATGTACGATTCTAACTTATAGGGAGCTAGTATATTATAAACTTATGGTATAACTGCATTCTACATCCCACACAAAAAAAATCTTCTTGTTGTTCTGCCTAATTGAACTTTTGGGTTGCGAGAGGGGGTTCAAGGGGGTTGATCTTGGGCCCATCGCGGCTGGAAAAATCGTTAAAAAATATAGCCATTGCCAAATAATAAAACCCTGGGCTTCGGTGGTTTAAGATTACAACATTTGTTTTTTTTTTCGGGGGTGATTCTATCCACTTGGGTTTCACACTTCCTTCTCAATTTGACGCCCGGTATCGTAAATAAAACCCATTTGGGAGCTAGTTCGAGGTCCGGAGGAGCTTGAAACCACGGTGGATTAACTCGCTTCCGCTTGCCAGACCTATTTTTTTTGGTTCAGTCTTCAAATATGATACGGCAGAGAGAAAAAATACATCTTAAACGCAAAGCACATGGCCCTATTTATGACATAAAAGGTTCTGGCGCATAATTTGGACGATTTGATGGCGTGATGGAGAAATTCAACTGCATTTTAAGGATAATTTCACGAAGATTTTAAGTCAAAGGAGTTTTTTTCAAGAAAGAAGACTTAGTATTACAAGAAAGCAATTGAAAATTTCCCAAAATGAAGTTAAACAAATTCCCAGCTACTTACAATTCTTTAAAGTTAGGAAAAATTCTTCCAAACTTAATATTTACGACCGGATTTCAAATTATTCAAGAGAGCGTTAAAAACGTCAAATTTTCAAGACGTTTAGTACTTTTTGAAGACGCTAAACAGAGTTTGTCTTTGATAATAAAAATCTTAACTATGACTCAGTGCCTTCATCCGTTTTGATTTCGTTGAAATCGGGAAAATATTTAGTTCTAAAGGAAACTGAACAAAATGCGTATGTTAACGTATAGCTGGTAAAGTGATTATGGTTTATGTCATAAAAAGAGCCTCGCATGACAGTTCTCAACTTCCCTTCGTGGTTTCCAGTTCCGGTTAAATCTGAGTTATCAACCTACTTTCTAATTTCATCTCATTCGCGCCTTCGATTTGTTGAGAAAATACTTTACGCCTATGGCAAATGGGGAAGATTAACCATCTCTGATCGAAGATATTTTTCCATTTTTCTACTATACAATCATAACCAGGAATCCATACCTCTACTTGGAATGCTTATCGCGGCAGATTTTCGTCTCGATGTGGCTGACGGTGTTTTTGACGTCACTATGTTAAATTAGCAAACAACAACGTGAGAGGGGAGCGCGCGCAGAGAGCGTATTTTCTCTCGTAGGCGGGGCTAAAGCCGTCAGAGTTATACGCCAGAATAAGCATTCCAAGTAGAGGTATGGACTCCTGCAAGACACTAAACTAAAATGTATAATGTACCTTTTACAACATAAATAACCATCTCTTTAAATATGTATCTACGCAAGCTTTTGTACTGATTTTTAAAAATACGTATAAGAAGATATCCCCAAGGTTCGTAAAAAAGGGAACTATAAGGTTGCCTCGATCGCGTGGTTTTTTATCAAAATATTACGGGTTTCGCGTTGCTATGTAAAATCGTGACGTCAGCCAGATGAGATCGTATTGAAAATCAACGGAGGCTCATCTGGATGACGTCATCAATTTTAACTCGTACAGATATTTTTTCAAACATCTTTTTGATCGAGACCCCCTTGAGCAAGCAGAGCAACACCCACGAGCAAGCTACGAATGCCATAAACTTATGCTAGAAAAGGTATAGTTATAGTTATCGCTAGATTTGTAAGTCGGAAAATCTTTCGTCGAAAATGAGCTAGGCCTTTTTTTCGGAAAATGTTCTTCATTTTTCCGAAAACAAGGGAAAAAAAGGTTTCCATTCCATAATTAGCCTAATATTGTTCGCGAAATTAAATTTCGCGGCATTTTCGCTTCATTTTATCGAATCCAAAAGTAAAACTAAACCTCTAGACTAGTCTAGAATAGTGATGTAAGTTTGGAAAATTTTCCGTATTTTTCCGAAAAAAAAATTTTAATTCCATGATTAGTCTAATATTGTTCGCAAATTTAAATAAAGCGGCATTTTCGCCTCATTTTTTCGACACTTTTTTCTTTTTATTCAAGGAAGAAAGGGCTGATTGAGTCTGAGAAGACCGCGAGCCCGGCGAAACACCATCTGATTAATCAGGGCGAGATATGTGTAACGGCCACGCCAACGGGGGGATACGTGGGGACAGGGGGGGATACGTGGGGACAGGGGGGGGACACCCGTGGCGGAAGTATTCCGACCACCCGTTGGGGAATTGGTAGCCGTCCTCACACGACCATCCACAAACTCTGCCTCCCGGACGCCTGGGATTACAGGAGTGAGCCACTACTCCCGGCTTTTTTCGACTCTAAAAGTAAAATTAAACCTTTAGACTAGATTTAAACTGATTAACAATATAGCACTATTAATGTTTTGTAGTATGTTTACTGATATTAAACATTTTTTATCGATAAAAAGTTAAAAAAAAAATTAAAACCCTTAATAAGTAATTTATGTTTCAATTTTTTATTGTTCCGATTTGCGGATAATTTTCTGGAATTTTTTCCGCATTTTATTTTTCCGGAAAATTAACAACACTAGTCTAGAATAAAAACCATGAAAAAAAAAATTTACCGGAAAACTAACAACACTAGTTTAGAATAAAATAAATTAATTTTTTAATATTTTATTTTTCCGATCCGCATTTAATGTTTCCGGAAAATTAAAAACTCTATTTATCGCCAATAGTTACGGCTATATTAATATTTTTCTGCCCCGGGTACAAGCATAGACTAATAAAGCTACGCTATATAGATAGGAATGTCGAATGCTAAAAAAATTAAAATAAGTAGAAATCAAAATGTTAAATCCATTATGTGACTATAAAATTTCTAAAATATAAAAATACTCTGATCTGAAAGCAGTGACAAGCTCTATAAAAGTTGACCAGGTCTGACCACTATATGGCGCCACTTTTTTAACAATGACGTTCCTGTCTATGTAGCTTTATTAGTCTATGGGTACAAGTTTCATTTTTAAAGCATAGACGGGTATTTTTCTCGTAAAATAAGTATAATTAACTTCTGAAATTATCTATTACGTCCGACTAAAATGCGTGTAAATTATTTCGATTAATTTAACAAAAAGAAATGTTAACTTGAAGCTAAGACGTCTCTGTTACGGAAATGATCCTCTACATCTCCGTAAAGGAGTCGAAAAGAGGCACGAGGAACCAGCAGGAAGTCGAACTGCCGAGAATGACAAAGATATTCCACTGTTTTCATACTTTAAAATGACGCGAATATTCGCGATTCAAAACTATGGCTGATATGAGCAATACTAGCAGCTTAGATATACGTCCTTAAATACCAGAAGTAAATTAACTTCCTTTACTTCTGTAAACATCAAATAACCGAGGGTTGATTACTCTAAGAAATCTCTTTAATTTTGTAGATTTGATTTTACTAAACTGATCACGTAATTGATTACAGATTTAGTATTACCAGAAGTCTATTACAAATTTATTATTACCAGAAGTCTATGACAGATTTAGCATTACCAGAAGTCTATGACAGATTTAGCATGACCAGAACTCTATGACAGATTTAGCATGACCAGAAGTCTATGACAGATTTAGCATGACCAGAAGTCTATGACAGATTTAGCATGACCAGAAGTCAATGACAGATTTAGCATGACCAGAAGTCTATGGTAATAGATTCAGCGGCTCGAGAAAGTACTCAATGGTTACTAATTTATAATTAACATAATAGTTTTAAAGCATACTATGTATTTGCTAAAACGAGTTACTGTTTGTTTTTACCGTAACTAGCGCCAATCACCTCTAGCTTTTGTTAAACCAATTGGCAGAAATATAATATTCGTTGATCCACCATAAATATGGCTGTTAAATATACATTTCGCAATCAAGACGCTTGAAATTTATCAGTTTTCATTGTTCCAAACAGTTTAAATTTAAAAAATAACAACCCCGTAACCATAGCAACGATTATTCTAGTATTCGAAATATTATAAAAAGGGCTTTCTATAAAGTAACGTGGCCTTCTGGTTTTAATGTTTATTTTACGCCACCGTATCTTACTTTTATAAATCTACGAGCGCGCGATGGAGTCGCGAGGAATTTAGTATTTCCTAGTGCGCGTGAAAATGGCTCGTGTTTAGAGATTATGCAGTAATCTAAGCTCTGTCTTGTGACGTAAGAGAAATATTTTATTCCCCAACGCTTCTTAAAGTACTAAAAATATCAAATTAACAACGCGTAACAATAAACCTTCAAAATATTAACCGGTTTAAAAGTGTAAAATAAAAATTAAATAATACGCAATATAAAATTCCAAAACCATACTTACATAAATAGCGAAATTAGCAGATCGCCATGGAAACGACCTCTCCCGAACCCGAGAGTACGCGAAATCTGGTGATTAAATTAATTAAAACTAAATGAAATTTTATTTCCTCATACCAGCGAACGCGACCGTCGCGATGCGAAGCTAAAGAACGATTTGGAGAAAAATATTTCGGCGTTTGTCGTTGAAAAAAAATATCAAAATATTCCCCTCTGAGCGGGGGTGGATTCTCCACAGGGGGAGGGTGCGCCTTTCTAAGTGAGGAGCTGATGTTTTTGAGGACAGGCAGAGTATTCTAGCAGACACATTAACCACTGTCCCTAAACCGACCTCAGTGGTTGGACAAGATGACGACAGACATGTGGCTGACAGAAAGAAAAATAAAAGATCCTTTATTTCCTTTTTTGTTTTTTTAGTTTTAGCCTACAACAAATACGCTTATTATAGTCAATTGTAACTATGGACACAAAGTTTCGTAAATTAAATTAAAAGCAAAACTAATTTAGATTTTTACCAGCGGATTTTTAAGTGGATTTTGTTTTCTTCAAATATCATTTTATAAATGTGTTTAATTTAGTTTTACCGCAATAACGGACTAATTAATTAGTTTATTATAGTCAATTGTAACTTTGGACACAAAGTTTCTAACTAGAGAAATACGTAAATTAAATTAAAAGCAAAAATATTTTTTAAGTGAATTTGTTTTCTTCAAATATAATTTTATAAATGTGTTTGGATTACTTTTACCGCAATCATGGACTAATAGACGCTAGCATAAATTCTATTTATGTCTTGTTCAACTTGTTAAAAAGTTCCACGCGCGTCGTTATATTTTAGTGTAAACGGGCTCGAGCGATTTCGCGCGAGCTCATTAAAATAATAAAAATTCGCGAGCCTTTTACGCTAAAATATTAAAGAGCGCGTGGAACATTTTAACAAGTTGAACAAGACATAAGCAATTTATGCTAGCACCTATTGAGCGTAGCTGTCACTGTGGAAACTTGCCAGGAAAGTTGCCGGGAAAGTTGGTTGTCCGTCGCGCATTGGGGGAAAGGAAAAGGAGAGCTTCGGAAAGCGACTCTAGAGAAAAGATTGCTGCCGTCGGAACCCGGGTTTTAATATTGCGCGCCTCTTAAAAATTAACAATAAGAGTGGATTATCAATATTTTCTTTGGGATTATCTGGCAAAAAAAACAGAACTTGAAAGGCTTAAGATATTTTGCGGTATTACCACATAGGACAGTTTGCAAATAAGATAAGCAATAGCTGTGTACAGATATTATCGATTTTTATTTTGTTTTATCTTTATCAAATAAACAGTAAAATTTGGTAAACTAAATTATTTCTCTCGCGTTTCTTTCTCTACTTGGGTTTAATTAATCTAAGCCTAATTAACCACTGGATTTGCTGCTCAAGTCAGCGTTGAAAATGCCGTTTTCGGTTAACTAGTTTATTATTAGTCCTGTGCGAGTAGTGGTTTTAGACAATCGAGTCGGGTACCGAGTATATGAAAATTATTTCGTCAAGTATCGAGTCGGATAGTATTTTTGTCGAGTCGGGTAATCGATTACTCGATTAAGCCAAAAAATTCTTTATTCGAGTAGTCGATGGAGTTTTTTTCGGGTAATTTTCTTTAATTATTCATAACATTGAGTTAGGAATATTAATCTAGAGGTCCAATCAAAACGTCGGATATCAGTATTTCGCGAAACAAGTTTTTAAAAAATAAGAATACTGCCGTCTGCTCCCAAATGACGAGAAAACTTTATCATTCTACCCGTGGCGCCGTCTATCTCTCAATGGTTCGTTCAAATAAGAAGCGTTTTCCGGCAACAAGATTTTTTTTTCAAAAATAATGGATGGCGCCACGGGTCATATGATAACGTTTTTTCGTCATTTTAGAGGAGACGACACATTCGTAGTTTTCAAAAACTTGTTTCGCGGGGAGCAGATTTGATTGGATCTCTAGATTAATATTCCCAACTCAATGATTCATAACGGTATTCCTGAATATTCATAGCTGTATTAAACTAGATATATCATAATTCATAATGAATTAACGATTTAAAACTTAACTTAATTCATAGATGAGTGGATTGATTAACTGTATTATTAAACATTTAAACTACTACATTGATACCTAAGTAACCTAAGCCTAACGGCGCCGAAACCGCCAAAGCGCCATTCGAACTCAATGAGAAGAAAAGCCATATGGTAATATCAGAGCGTCGCGTTGAAATTATTGCGGCGGAAACACAAAATTTAGTCAAATACTCGTCGAATAGTCGAGTAGCCGAACATGATGGGGAAACTAATAACCCAGCGAACTCAGCAAGGCAGCTTATTAGAGTATTCGAGTACCCGAATATGTCAATTTTCAATACTCGATAATCGACGAGTATTACATTTTTCTTAATCGAGTTACGAGTTCGAGTACCCGACCTGAAAATATGTCAGGTACTCGATGATGATCGAATACTCGCACAGCCCTATTTATTATAGTCAATTATTGGGTACGTTCAACAACTAGGAAACGGAGTCAACGGTGGCAGCGTTGGAGCGTTGAAAGTTGTTGAACGACTTTTAGAACTTCCGGTATTGACGTCACGATGCTCAACGGTTGAGGAAAAAACTCAACGCCTAGGGGAGACGTTGTAAGTACGTTGAGTGCGCTAAAAGGTCGTCTGCAGAAGCGTCTGATCAGTTTTGCCAACCTAACGCTACTCTTTTGTTAAACCGGGATTTTGAATGTAACCATGAATCTATTTAACCCATGAATATCCAACTATATCATTAGCCACGGTATACTCTGAGGGAACGTGGGGCGGAGCCTATTTTCGCGCCATACGAGTGATTTACTCTTTAAGCCAATAAGAGCGAATTCGGAAATGATGTCATTTTAGCGCCAGATAGTTTACGAGAGCTCGGAGAGCAGAATAGCCGCGAAATGACTTCTCAGGTACGGTTCACGTTATTTTGTTCAAAATAAGCTTTACAGTTATAATTATTTCTAGTATAAAAATATAAATTAAAAAGGAATGTTACTCCGATATTTTGAAAGCAATCTTATGCTATCGAGTGTCTGTGAGATTTATAACAATTTAAACATATAAACTATCTCTGAAAAGCTAAGCCTCGGTGAAACTTTGGAAGAAAACCAGAGTCAATTTTTGCCATATTATTATTAAATAATAAATGCTCTGTTATCATTTTATTCTAATAAAATCTATTCTAATAATAATATGAAATAGATCTATTTATTTAAATAGATTAATGATAAGTACTGCAAAAAGGAAACATAACCATAACGTGTCATTTTAGGAACTAACGCTTCGACTGCTTATAAATAACAGCTGACACAGCAGTTCTACTTCGACTCCGTCACTATAAATTGGCTCCGCCCCACGCGTCGCCAGAGGTGACCTAGGGTATTCCAGTTGAATATTCATGGGTTAAATAGATTCATGATGTAACTCATCCTCTATTTCATCGTCATTAACGAAAATTATAGAGGCAAGCTTCCTTTTCCTTTCCATGACTTTTGAATACGACGCCCAAAAAAATTCAACAATCCAACGCATCGCATCCCCCGTTCAACAAATAAATTCTCAACGCTGAACCGTTGAATTTATTTTGCCGTTCAACAACTGATGACGTCACGATACCCACCGTTGAAGCGTTGAGTTTTTTTTTAAGATTACGTTGAATGAACGTTACCTAGTTGTTGAACGTACCCATTGTAACTTTGAACAAAAATAATTTATATTTTTAAGTGACTTTTGTTTTCTACCAATATCATTTCATAAATGTGTTAATTAGTCTATGTTTCAATTTAGTCTACGGTATAATGGCTCTTTTTTTAAGCTAAAACCATAGAGATAGAAAAGAAATAGAGGGAAGATTACCGCGTTAAGGCACCCCTGTTTTTGACCGAGAAAATTCATCCCCCCCACGCATGTATGAAAGCGGAGATGGGCAGAATTTGCAACGCCATCTATCCTTCCTTTGTTTACATCAAATTACAGTTGATTTTCCAAAAGGCATAATGTATTTCATTTCACCGCGCATCGATGGCGCCACGTAATCTGCCCATCTCATGGCTTCCTACATTGGCGAAAAGGGGGTCGCCACTCGCGGTCAACTTCACCAGATACAATAGTGCCTCTATTTCTTTTCTATCTCTATGGCTAAAACCATAATATCAGAAGTATTGCTGATAGTACGGACTACGGATTCTCGAATTTATTTCAGATCGGTTTTTTTATTAACCATTCAGTTATTGTTTTAATTTATCTTAAACTTGACGATTTATCTCAAAACAATTTATAAATCTATTTTTTATGTGAATGGCGTAAGATAAATTAATTGGGGTTCGTTTTAGTTTGTTAAATTTATAATTTGATATGAAATGAAATGAAATGGTTTATTTAACGTGCATAACAACAGTACAAATAGTACCAACATGGTTATACACTGGAAAAGGGATAGTTACAAATTAATATGGCTATTCCAATGGCATTGTGAAGAAGTTATACAATTTTTAAAATAGATGAATATTTACAAGAGAATATATCAATTTCAGTACTATACATGTTACAAGTATTTTGCATACGTGCTAGAGGCGTGAAGGTAAATTTATTACAAAATGTTATTCTGAGTCGAGTGGCGTGGGTCGGGACATGGAAATTTAAGGAAGACAGTAGTGTCGGGAAGCTAGAGTATTTCAGTAGGCGCCAAATAAATATAATTTCTCGTTTTTTTGCATAGCTCCGTATAGTTTCCATATTCAGGTAGCGTAGCAAATGGTCGTGATCGTAAGGGTGCTTGGGGAGAAAGTACGTATGGACTAGTTCAAGGAATTTTCTTTGAACTCCTTCAATAGCTGTGAGCAGGTATTCCGCACAGCCTCCCCAGGATAACATGTCATATGTTAACTTTGATCGCGCAAGGCTGTAATATAGGGTTTTAAAGCAAAATAAGGACTTCAATTCTTTAGCGAGCTTCAGTAC
This sequence comes from Leiobunum rupestre, assembly GCF_980474605.1. Lineage (NCBI taxonomy): Eukaryota > Metazoa > Arthropoda > Arachnida > Opiliones > Sclerosomatidae > Leiobunum > Leiobunum rupestre. The sequence continues at coordinate 97,104,497 of NC_143384.1, read as the reverse complement.
ACCAAAGAGAGTGCGGCGCGTTCGACCAACGATGTTCCAAACTTGTTCACGGAAATACAGGCCACTGTCGAAAATGATTCCCAGGTCTTTTAGGGCCGTGGTACGTGGTACACTGCTGCCCGCGACCGTATAGTGACTCATAAGAGGTGTTACTTTCCGTGTAAGCGAGATGGTAATGCTTTTTGATCCGTTGATTAGTAGATTATTTTTACCACACCAATCGGCGACGCTGTTTATATCGTCTTGCAGGGCCTGACTATCCTCGGTGCAGCTAACGTTACGGTAGATTTTGTTATCGTCGGCGAACTGCTTTATATTAGAGTGGTGCACCACCTCGGCGAGGTCATTAGCATATATATTATATAGTAGGGGGCCTAGGGAGCTGCCCTGAGGGACCCCGCATGACGTTCAAAAGTATATAACATTCATCTTACGATAGAAGCAAGAACCATTGAATAGGCGCTTAAATAAAACATCTTCCCAGAAATTGCCAAGAAGTAATATTTCCGACAGCCAGGACTCATAAGTTACTATTTATATAGTGCTTGTTGAAATATTAGAAAGCTGGAAACTTTTCTCGAACATAACATCGGTTTTTTGCTAAGCCTTAACATGCCAAAAAAGGTTACCTGGTTAAAAGGAAACACTTCTTATACTTAGTTTTAGTAACATTTCATATTTTACCTTAAAATATATGATCGAAAATTAACATTAGTATGTTCCTTATTCACATGAGCCGACGCGTTTCTTATCTGACGCAAAAACGCGGCTCCAGTTGGCTTAAATATGACTTTTTGGCTAGCCATTCTAACCGTTTAACCAACCGACCGGAAATAGTTCCTTCCCAGATGAATTTCGAGAAAGGAGTAAAAACCGAGTATCTTTTATTGAAGCGTCCATTGGGAATAGTACCGCTAGAATGACAAAGACGCGTTCGGGAGTCGTGGTTTCGCGAAACAAATACTGAAATTTCGAGTCGGTGCACTCAGCCGTCAACTCTATTATACGGGTGGCGCCATCTATCACTTTCAAAGTAAATTAGTACTATTAATTCAATTGTATAGTATATAGTTCTCGCCTCTAACAGCAGATGGCGCCACCAACAAATGATAGAGATCTCAATTTTGAAAAAATTGTTTCGCGGAAGGCAGATTGAAATTGTCATTCTAGCGGTACTATTCCCAATTCAATGGCAAGAACCGATTCACGCGAGGAAGAACCATGGACATTCAATATACTGAATGTCCGTGGAAGAACCAAGAATTGAAGGGGACACTTGATTTGAATCCTCCTAGGTTATACCGACGCCCCGCCCTATTCCAGGGTCCATCCATTGAGTTGGGAATATTAATCTAGAGATCCAATCAAATCTGCTCCCCGCGAAACAAGTTTTTGAAAACTACGAATGTGTCGTCTCCTCTAAAATGACGAAAAAACGTTATCATATGACCCGTGGCGCCATCCATTATTTTTGAAAAAAAAATCTTGTTGCCGGAAAACGCTTCTTATTTGAACGAACCATTGAGAGATAGACGGCGTCACGGGTAGAATGATAAAGTTTTCTCGCCATTTGGGAACAGGCGGCAGCAGGCTTGGAAATAAGCGGTGGTCACTGGGTCAAAGACCAGTTTATTAATTGCTCGGACCAGTTTTTTTATTCAAAAGCTAGGGTTTATTAATTCAAAATTATCTACCGTATTATTAACCAACTGGTCTACGTGACCACTTAAATAATTCAAGAGTTGGGAGTCACTGGCCAAATAGACCAGTTTAGAAATAAACCTTATTTCCAAGCCTGGGCGGCAGTATTCTTATTTTTTAAAAACTTGTTTCGCGAAATACTGAAATCCGACGTTTTGATTGGACCTCTAGATTAATATTCCCAACTCAATGGGTCCATCTTGATTATAATAATAAATAATAATAATAATCAGCTAGGCTAATACCCAAGGCACCACCCTAGGCCTAAGTCATCATGTGACTTTTGAAGCCCTTAATTCAGGTGGCCGGGTTACAATGCGTAGGAGGGTGGTGGCAAGCCCTGCATGCCACGAGATCGAGCCAACAGCTCCCTACACTAACTATTACCGTTAACCTCAACAAGTTTTTATGGAAGGGGAAACCGAAGACCTCGGGGGAAAACCCCTTAAACCAGTGGGGAGAGAACTTGCAAACTCAACGCAGAAGGAGTTGTTCCGAGTTTGCACCCAGTGCCACAAGCTGGGATCGAACCCGGCTCCTCTTGCTGCGAGGCGAAAGTGCTAACCACTCTTTTTTTTTAATTTTGCTGGGCGCGTTCATCTGGAGTTTACCCCCCCCCCTTAACCCCCATTCTCCATATCCTGGGACCAAAGACCCGAGCCTAGACCCCCCACCGGTGGTTCCAGGTAATGGCCGACTAGTGGGCGGCCAAAAAGAGGGGTCAAAAAGCCCGCGAAAAAGAGTGTATAGAACCCCATCTATTGAACGGAACACGAGATATTTTTCATATGTATTACCTATAGATTTAAATGGCGAACTAAAGGGGGCGTAGCGATAGTTTTCGGTCGCGAATGGCCTAGATGGATACTTAATATGTCGGTAAGCGGCGGTACTTATAACCAAAATTTAAACTACGCACGAAGCCTATCGCCGAGGCACTCTTCGAGTGACAAAATGAAAATGTTTAGCGCTGCTGCAACGACAGGGGGCGATACTTTACGGGGTCTCTTCGGTATAATAAAACAAGTTCGTTAATCTTTTTGATTAAATAAGACCAAAAGTGACATAATTACCTATTTCTTAATGAATGTTACCAGCGAAATACAAGTTTAGAGGTGAGAAGGGAAAATATGCCTTGGGGACGGAGGGAAGTTAAAACCAACAAATAACGCCTCGTAGTCAGTGATGTTCCGGTTAGATTTAAGAAAGTATTTTCTACCCCAAACAAAACGTACTTTCTGAGGAGCAAACGTACTTTACGTATTTTAGTCGACGCTGCGAGCGCCATCTAGAGTTTTCACACGGAAAAGGCGCCAATTTTTTTTAAATTCAAACGAAATGGCAAGAAATATCTATAAAATAGGTGCGAATTTTAATTTAATTAAAAAGAATAACTCCAATAGCAATTTAGAAATGTTTAATACGATAATGAAATAATGAATAATTGAATAAAAATTTTTGGCATAATTTCAGGTATCATGTAATTGTTTAGACATAAAGTTCGAATTAAAGATCAGGGGGAATTGCTTTCTTAATCAAACAACGACTCGGCTCCCAGTTAAAACAAGATCTATCTGTTGTGGTTTTTCCAATAAGCTCTTTAGTTAAAATGAGGGAATTACAAGTTTTTGTTGATAACAAATTTCTCTGATCGCTTTTAATTAGTTTGTAGTGTGAAAACACTATCTCAACGTTAGCACTTGAGTGCGGCAAAGAAATGAGCGCTTTTGAAAAACGAGCGAGTGTAGGGAACATTTGATTTCCTAATGAATTTTTAAATTGGCCAACTTTATTCCAAAATCCCTCTAGTGATTCATCACTATTTCCTAGATTTTGTAAACAATCAAAATTTGGCAGCATTCTCCACTCTTCGTTTAGAGTTTCTAATTCTTTAGCGGAAACTTAGTTGGGAAATTGCGTAGCTAAAGGGACAAGACTCGCTACCTCCCCAGATACGGCGATATATGGTTCCAAACACGATATTTTCGTTAAAAAAAGATCATCGAATGAAAATCGGGATTTAATTTGGGAGCACAGCTCCTCGTAAACTCGGTTACTCTTTCATAAAACATTGTTAAATCATTTGGGCAATTTTGACTTCAGAAATCATTATTTCTGCTTTGGTACCGATATAGACGTTTGTGGGAGATACCCGTTTCGATTTATTTTTTGGACAAATGTTACTGACGGAAGTTTCATCAACATATTTTTTTTGCAAAAAATTTCTCAGCATCGTTACATAGTGAGCTTTAATCTCGGTGTGCAGTTTTGTGATCCTTGGAGATTCGCTTTGAAAAATAAGGTTCATTTTGTAAATGTGACCTAAAATTTAATTTAAAAAACTGTAGTATAATTTGTTCGTTGGGTTTCTCAATGCATTAAGAATTGTTGCAGCCGTAGCTACTTTGTCCTCTAGGGCAGCCGATTGAAAAAAAAGTATTAGAGCCGGCCATTGTTCAAGCATTCTAGAAACCACAGCTCCTAAAGAGAGGCAACGCGTTTGGCAGGGTGTTAATAGCTTATGAGGTTCAACTTTCACAAAGTCTTGGAATTCTTTGTATTCCATGATCCGTTTAGCGCTATGGCTAAAGTAGGAATTAGAATCAGACGATTCTGCATCACCTAGTATTTCTTCTTGGAAAACATCGGCAATTATCTGTCTCTTTGGTTTAGTGTATCCGGATACTCCTGGTTCGTCGCAATCGTCACCGTCTGTTTTATTCAATAAGAGCACTTTGGCTGTTTTTGTTTTAGTTTAAATTAAAAATCGATCCATAATTGAACTTTCAAGTAGCTAAACTTTCGTAATAACATTGAACTGCGAATTTAAAGCGAAACTAGCAACAAAATGGAAAACATATGAGCTCAAAAGCTTTGATGCTTTTAGTTTTGGCGTTTGAATTAAAGTGTGGTGGACTGGACTACTAGATTAAGCATATCAGAGTCAAAATGTCAGAGTAGAATTGACTGATCTCACTTGTTAATTACGTACATCACTGCTCGTAGTGAGGAACGGAGGAACTAAGTAGCACTGGTCAAAGTTAGTGTATTTTTTTATTTTTCGTCGTTCTGTGGAGACGCTATCGCCATCTACCTACGATATAATACCATAGACTAAATAAAGGTCCAGAGAGGCGACAATAAATTGTCTTTTATGTGGTCGATCTCGAGTCCTTTAGCATACGTAAGTACAGGGATTGTCACACTTTTGGTAATTATGTTACTTATGATATGGCCTATTGAATCTTTCCATTATTTCCGTTAATTATAGTCCTTTTTTCATCATTTATTTGAAATCAACACGCTTTCTCCTATTCACTTCCGCAAGAGAGCTTTACAACGAAAACAAACTTCACCATTGAGTTGAGAATAATAATTAGCATTTCCGTACCCAAAAAACTACTATTCGAAGTTATGGGATTTCGAAGTTATGGGAATTCGATGTTATGGGAATGCGAAGTTATGGGAATTCAAAGTTATGGGAATTCGAAGTTATGGGAATTCGAAGTTATGGGAATTCAAAGTTATGGGAATTCGAAGTTATGGGAATTCGAAGTTATGGGAATTCAAAGTTATGGGAATTCGAAGTTATGGGAATGCGAAGTTATGGGAATTTTGTATTCGGGGTTTTGGTTCGAAGATATGAGAATTCTACGTAATGGGAATTCGGAGTTATGGGAATTCGGAGAAATGGGAATTCGGCGATATGGGAATTTATGGGAATTTTGTATTCGGAGTTGTGATTTTCGTAATTATGAGTCGTTCCCAAATAAAAAGAAGGTTTAATAAAACGTAACACCGGAAGTACAAATTATATCTCTTACAAGAGAAGTTTTCATTCATCTTACTAATACTATCCTCTTGAAACATGTACCTTCGCAGGCTTCCACAGATTTTTTAAATGACATTTCAGAAGAGAAAATGGCTTAATGAGCTTCAATAACAGTACCGCCATCTATCAGTTTTAAAAATAACTATTATTTTGGTATTTTTCACAACAATTTAAAAGCCTACGCTGAAGTCATAGTTCATTGAGGTCACGCTGGGGTATGACGTCAAAGTACCATCCTCGTCTGCTTTTTTGTCTAACTGCGCGTGCGTCGGAAAGAATTGAAATTATTATAGATGTCCCACGGCCGTCTCGAGATCTGCTTCGCGCTCATAGCGGCCCAGGCGATCGTACGAAAATCGCGTATGGGAAATTAGTTCAAAAACTTCTCACATCATTTTTTGGCGTTAGTGTAGCCCCCCCTTCAGAAAATTCGTAGCCATGTCTTCGAGGAATAAAACAAGTATACAGGAGTTGCGGAGAGCTGCGAAATCGGTTTCGTCAGTGACCGTGAACTCGCGCGAGACGGAGGGGTTCAAACGCGACTAGCGCCAGCTGCACAGCGCCGTAACCAGCCTTAAAATTTGAGTAGGGCACTAGTAGGGCACTGTTTTCAGTGGCGTAGTATGAGCGAGCGAGGCGCTTCGCAATGTATATTTTTAAATAGACCTTTCCTAATGTTCGTTACGGGGAAGGAAAACTGTTTTTGCAAGGATATTTTAGATCAACGTTATATATATTACTCCTTGTTTTTACCCTCGCTCGATTCTTGAGCTCGGTATGTCGTCTGCTGCCGAGTGTAAGTATTTACAAAACAGGGCAGATTAAAATTAATCCCAGTAATTTTAATAAATTTGTTATATCAAATGTTTAAAGTATAAAATATTTCGTTTACTTCACTAGTCATAATAGGAGGGGATTTAAATATTTAAAATAACGAAAAATTTTACATGGTTTCGATGATGTTTAACAATTATGTTTATAGTCTTGTGAACTAAGGCTTAACATTTCATTGACAGCCACAGTAGTGTATCGGGTTAAGATTAATTGTTGTTTATCATAAAATATTAACTAATAAATATATTAACAATACTTTCACAGAGTTGATATAAGTATTGCAATAATAATTCATTCAATTAGTATCAAAAATAAATTAAAATCAGTTTGAATTCCGAAGTCACTAAGCCTAACCCGAGCTCCGCGTAAAATGTTTGGGGAAATTTTTACCGGAAAATGCAAAAAGTACAGCCAACTTTTTGTTTAGTTTGAGCGAAATTGGTGGTGGGTGACGTAGAAAAAAACAGTGAAAGCACGTAGAAAAAATTGATGGAAAGGCCTATTGATGAAAATTATAATGTTTTAACTGCCATCCAATGTGCGATAGGCAGTCAATCAGAGACTGTAACCAAAGCTGAACGGGCTCGTCTCACACTAAGAGCCCGAGCTCGATTTGAGACTGAGCCCAAGCTTTATTAAGAAAATGATTCGAGCCCGAGAAGAGACCAAAACGTTTGGTTCATTTAATGTGAGACCGAGATGAGACCATTTTAATATAGCGTATTTTTGTGATCTCGAGATGAGACCATTCAAATATAGTAAATTGCTGTGAGCCTGAGCAGAGTAATATTATAAAGTCCAACTGTACCATATTTTTGTAACGAGACCTTCTAATTTTTAAGAGACGCTTATGTGGCCGTTTTCCCACGATTATGTTTCTCTTGGCCACTAGGGAGTGCTGCGGCGCATAGCAACACGTGCCGTAACCGTACCACTTTTGTTCTCTCCGATACGACCAACTTTGATTACGTGCTGTTTGCCCTATAGTTTGGCGTGACATTTTATAGCTAAAGCTCGAACAGCGCGTGAGCACAGTTGGCCGTGTGAAGAGAGCTCTGGCCTACAGGGTTAATTCGGAGTTTACGTAAAAGACGCTTCAATAAATCATCCTCCCAGGAAATCACCTAGAAGGAATATTTCGGAATATTTCTGAGAGCCAGGACCTACAAGTCACTGTTTATATAGTGCTTGTTAAAAAAAATTGACACTTTTTACCTTTACAAGCCACAAGCGTTCCCCATGGCATTATATTTTAACCCGTTAGCTTTTTCGACTTAATAAGGCTTGGCAAAAACACGACGTTCTGTTTACAGGTGAAAACTTTCCGTTATTTCCACAAGCACTATATAAACAAAAACCTTGCGGGTCCTGGCTCTCGGAAATATATCTTCTTGGCGATTTCCTAGGAGGATGATTTATTTAAGCGCCTATTGGCTATTTCGGATAACGTGACTTAGCCCAGTCGTTTTCTGATTGGTCCAAAGTAGTATACCTTCTGGTATTTTCGAAGATTGTTGTAGTGAAGAGAGTACCAAGCCTGGTCGCCCGGCGGTTTCGTTTGACTTCCTATTTTTCATATTGATAAATAAATCATAAGAATTAAAAGAGATATTAAGAGACTGGAATGAGAACCACGAGTTATGCAAATTCTTATTAACTTGACTGATACGAGCCCTTGTTAGTAACAGAAATAAGTATGAGCCCGATACAAAGCACTAATGTTTATGGAGAGGAATGAGTTCGAGACGAGCTCTTGTGTTTGGGAGAAAATAATATGAAACCGAGACGATCTCTCGTGTTTAAAAAAATTCATGAGTTCAGAACGAGCTCTCGTAGTTTAGAAAAAACTATGAGCCCGAGACGAGTTCTCGTAGTTAGAAAAAAAACTATGAGCCCGAGACGAGCTCTTGTAGTTAGGTAAATATCTATGGGCCCGAGACGAGCTCTCGTATTTCGGAAAACAAACTTATGAGCCCGAGACGAGCTCTCGTGTTTTTGGGGAAATTCTTATGAGACCGAGACGAGACTAAGGCCAAACAAAACGTTTGGTGATACTGAGCGCGAGACCAAGTCTTGGTGTGCAGCTATGCCTGTAACGAGTGACGGGCGCCCCGCTTGTATTAGATTTACTGCAAGTTCATAATCTTAACTTTTCGAGTGGGGTAGGTACACACCGTTTAACTCACACGATAGAAATATCTTTGTATATCAGGTGTAATGACGAAGAGAGATATATAGACTATGGAAAATTTTAGTTTATATTTTTTTTATAATTTTATTTGTTTATATTAATAATTATAATAATAAATAAAAGAAAAAGAAAAATGCGTACAACTGAAAAACTTTAATGATCTCCAAAATATCTGGGTAGGGCACTTTCCTCAGATTTCAATTTCATCTCAAAATTCTAGGTAGGGCACTTCAAATTCCAGGGAGGGCACGGCCCGTGTGGCACCCCCCCTGGTTACGGCCCTGCAGCTGCATACGGAATTTTGCAACTATTCTCATTTTATATCATTGTTTTCGCGTCGTCTGGTTTGTTTTGAAACATTTCTAAATTCTTTGCGCCTTTTTCCAAAATGACTCGTATTTGTTTGGAGGAATAAAACAAACCAGACAACGCGAAAAAAATGCAAAAACATGAGAATAGAATAATGATAATTTATACTGGCATGGATTAATAAACTAACTGTCACTTGGAAGATCACTATGAATGAAAATAGTGTTGGAAACTTGGAAGTACTTTTCGAGAAAGAGGCTTATACACAAGTTCTTTCATTTTCTGGAAACCAGATTTTAGGAGGTATGACACGCAAGATATTGTAGACAATGAAGTTATTCTAATAGATTCATGTGTTTCCTTTTCAATATTTTCTTCTCGCAGTTGGTTTGAACTTTTTCTAGATATTGAGGAAAATCATTTTCTAGCCAAGCCAGTCTCTCGTCATTAACAGAGAAGAATGGACACTTGTTCTGATTTCTGGACCTGTATCCAAGACTCATAGTGGCTACATTGTGAATGTTATACCACTTTTGAATAACTTTCATATAAGTGATAGTTGAACCCGTTGTTTTAAACTGTGCGCTTGTGGATGACTTCCTTGGTAGTTCATTAGGTATTCCAAAGCCGCTATGACAGGAGTTGAAAATATATCTATTGCTCGCCTTACACTCAACTTTTCTAGATATGTTCTTAGTCCATAATTTGCATAAATTTTCATCAACTGGAAACTGATAAAATGATACA